>NC_056746.1:279852053-280014553 GCF_019279795.1 Protopterus annectens
AGGATACTCATGACAGTTGTGTTTTCTGCCTAGGCCGAAAACACGATCATACGTCTTGCCCTATTTGTCAGTCATTTGTACCTAAGACTCTCCAAAGCCATTTAGCCATCCTAAATCTGTATTTAGAAAACCAGAAGCTCAAAAAGCTAGCGCTCAGGATGGATCCCTAGTCTGCTGCCCCGACGGAACCACCAGGAAAAAGGCCAAGGTTCCAAGGCCTAGTACTTCTGCCTCTCCACCATCGGACGTCACAGCAGTTTCCATTTTAGGAGTTGACGGAAGTCCGTTAGAGCCGTCTACTTCAGCGGCTCACCAGGAGGAAGCCACTTTAGAAGTAACGGCCAGCAAGTCCGCGAAGATAGCTCTGACGTTGGTCCCTACCAATGTCGAGGGGAACCAGATAACGCCGGATGACCAACTGGGAGGTCATTACCTGAAGTCCCTACTCCTATCCAGGCCTTCTCCTAAGACTACTCCTTTGAAAAGGAAGCAGAAAACTAAATGCCTGGCTCCACTCACAGAAGGAGTACTAGACTGGAAATCCTTCACCAACTCCTTGATGCAGGCCTTCATGGCCCTTCGGCCCACAGCTCTTCCCCCTCCAATATTCCTGCTCTCAGTCCTAGGCCTGCCTCCGCTGCTTCTCTCCCCCTTCCCACTGCTCATGATGGGAAGAACAACAGGAAGCTTACTACTCATCTTTAGATGAATCCATTTCTTATTCATCTCAAATTGACTCTCCACTAGAATATTATTCCCCTAATGAATCCATACAAGGGGACTCTCCACCAGAGGATATCACCTTTTGGGAGACTTTCACAAAGATGAAATAATACTTTAAAAGGGACACTTCCCAAATGACTGAAACTCAGAAGAAATACTTAGAGTTACTTCTAGTGGAATCTCCCTCCCCTTCAGCCTTCCCTCCAGTTATTTCTGCCTACCTCGAAGCTTTCTGTTCGGCATCTAAAAACCCAAACTCACAACTTCCTTCTCCTAAGAGACCTGACCATTTCTATAAAGTTCCAGACGAACAAAAATTCCTGGTAAAACCACCCCTGGCAAACCCAGCAGTGATTGCTGTATCTCCTGACAAGCAGTCAAGACTGATTGCTTCATCGTCTCTTTTGCCTGCTGACAAAGATAGTAAAAACATATACAGGATAGGCAAGAAGGTTTATACCTCTTCCACCCTAGCATTCAGAGCTATTAACTACCAAATCCATATGATAAGATGTGCTTTGGACCTTGTATCCCAAGCTTCTACTCTCCTGTCATCTACACCTGACTGCTCTAGCAAGACAGAGGTAGCATCAAAACTGTCCCTGGCTTCTCAAGTGGCCAGACATTCTATTAGATGCAGTTATGATGCAGCAGATGCCTCTGCAAGGCTCGCAGCTTCTGCATCGGTACTCAGCAGATACTCTTGGCTATGCCTTAAACCCCTACTAGAGGATTTCAAGTAAAAAATCCTGGATCCCCCTCTAGAGCACAACCTCCTGTTTGTTAAACAGTTTGCAGACCTCTTTAAAAACCTTCACGAGAAAAGTAGAGAGCTTCAAGACATCGAGCACCTGCTGGTGTTGCCCATTCCTAAATATTACAGAAATTACCCTGCTAAGACTTACTTTGTCAGGAGGACACCCTCCTCTGCTATTCCATCCTCTTCCAGGCATAGGAGAGGAACCAGGAGGCATATCACCTCCAGACCAGCAGCCTCACAGCCTATTCAAAGACCTCCCTTTCATGACAGAAGTGGCTCCAACAGTGCATGACTGCCTTGCCCACCTCCCTTTGTCAGCCTGTCTCTCCCACTGCCTTCCCCTTTGGAGATCCATCACCTCTGACTGCTGGGTGTAGGCAGTAGTACAAGAGGGATATTTCCTCTCTTGGATAGAAAATCCCTTTACAAGGGGCATTCCATTTCTCTTTAAAAAATCAACTACACCTTATTCCTCAGGTCCTACAGGAACTTCTGAACCTAGGATCTATAGAACCTGTCCCTCCAGGACAGGAAGGAAAAGGCTTTTACTCAAGATTATTTCTGGTCCCCTAAAAAGATGGCCCTTGGAGGCCAGTACTGGATCTGTCCTTTCTAAACCTATTCCTAAAAGTTCCATCATTCAGAATGTTATCCCTACAAACCCTTCTTCCACTATTGCCAGCCCAGACCTTTATGGCCACATTCGATCTGAAGGATCGTTATCCCCATAAAACCCTCCCACAGAAAATACTTGTGTTTCACTGGCCCCTGTTCACACTTTCAATTTACAGTCTTGCTTTTTGGTTTATCTACTGCACCCGGGTAATCACAAAATGCCTAGCTCCAGCTTTAACTTTTTGCAGAACCAAAGGTGTCCAAATTTATCCCTACCTAGATGACATCCTCATTCTAGCAGAAACAGAGGGCATCCTATAAAACTGTCTGCAGTTCAGCATTTCCCTGCTTCAGAGCCTGGGGTTCACCCTCAACATTACAAAATCATCCCTAACCCCTCAGCAGGACAAAATCTTTCTGGGCTCCAGGATCAGAACAGTCCTGATGCATTAATTCCTCCCTCAGGACAAAGTTTTCTCCCCATTTCCAAAACCTAATGCAGGTTCCAACAGATATCTGCAAGACCATTCTTGTGGGTCCTAGGGCAATTGGCAGCCACCATCCCTATGCTGCTTTTGGCCAGACTGCATATGCAAAAACTGCAGTGATACTTGAAGACTGTGTATTCCCAACACGATCACCCTTTAGAGTTTCAGATTACACTCTTGCCCTGCCTCAAAGCAGAACTAAGGTACACGAATGAACCCAGCCCTTTCACTTCAACCCCCCCCACCCCAACCCAGCACATGCATACAGATGCTTCAGACGTAGGGTGGGGGCTACCATGAAGGGCTTCATGGTATAGGAGACCTGGCATCCTACTCTCCAAAGAAACATATCAATGTGTGGGAAATGACAGCAGTCCTTTTGGCCCTGCAAGCCTTTCTGTCAGTCCTGCAGCCAGGCCCCCCCTTCAAATCTTCACAGACAATTCCACAGTCATATGGTACCTTAAACAAGGAGGGACCATGTCCTACCTCCTTTGCCGATAACAATCCAAATTTGGGACCTTGCCTCCAAAAACAACTTATCGCTGCAGGCAACATCCATTCCTTCCCAAGACAACCACATGCAGATGTTGTCAGCAGAACATCCTCTCTACAGCATGAGTGGATGCTGAACAAGGGACATTTTTCTAGACGTTGTCCACCGGTTGTGCACACCTCAGGTAGCTTTGTTTGCCTCCTCCCAGAATAGACAGTTGGAGAATTTCTGCACCAAGGATCACTCTCCACTTGCCTGGAGGGAGATGCCTTCAGCATTCCATAGAAGGAACAGTTTCTGTAAGCATTTCCACCCTTCCGTCTCATTCAAAAAGTGCTCTTGAAGATCAGGAAGGACAAACGCAAAATCTTGCAGGTGACTCCCTATTGGCCAAGGCAGCACTGGTTCCTCCTCCTACTCTCATTAGCGAAGGGCAGTCACCAGAAGTTACCCCACAAGGTGGACTACTCACAACAACAGAAGGGATCTCTCATTCACCCTCACCTACAGATGTTAGGTGTAGCACTCTGTGTGATAAACTTTTAATTCTTTTCAGACACCAGTACTCTGAGGACATGCTTTTAGTCCTGAGAGAGGCCAGGAAATCTACTACAAGGAGATCCTACATGTCAAAGTGGGAAAGATTCTCCAAGTGTTGTCTCCCTAGGCACAGGGATCCCTTTCAAGCGGACACTCCTCTATCCTTACTTATGTGTGCGAACTTATCAAGGCTGGCCTTTCGTACTCCTCAGTGAAAGTCCGCCTATCTGCAGTCTGTGCCTGCTTAGCACTAGAACCCCTTCTACTAGCC
Organism: Protopterus annectens; assembly: GCF_019279795.1. NCBI lineage: Eukaryota > Metazoa > Chordata > Ceratodontiformes > Protopteridae > Protopterus > Protopterus annectens. Next base: position 279,855,947 of record NC_056746.1, read on the forward strand.
AGGCTAGATGTTAAATTATTCCTAAAAGGGGTATTGCACATCAGACCACCAAGAAAACCCGTTACACCTCCTTGGGACCCAAGCTTCATCCTGGAAGAACTCACACTGCCTCCATTCGAACCAGCTAGTGCTGCAACACTCCAGAATGTGCACATGGAAGACTGTACTGCTGGTGGCCCTTACCTCTGCTAGAAGGGTGTCAGAGTTACAAGCTCTCATGGCCTGCTTACCCTACACTACCTTCCACAAGGATAGGGTGACCCTGCGCACTAAGCTTTCCTTCTTGCCAAAGGTGGTCCATGAACCATCCTTAAACCAATCCACTGACCTGCTCACCTTCTTCCCCTTTCCCACTAATGACAGTGAGAGGATACACCATTCCCTGGATGTGCACAGACAACTAAGGTTTTATTTAGACAGAACTAAGGATCTGAAGTAGTTAACTTAATTTTATCTGCAACCTGTGGGTATTCGGATCCATATCGGATCCGAGCCGGCAACTTTTTTTCTAGCATCTGCTCCGAGCTCCTCCTCGTACCCACAATGCACTACCATCTCCTACCTTTCCCCATATCTCGTTTGCCATGCCAGCAGTGTGTATCGTGGTCTCCTTTGCTCTTAGCTCAGGGATAGTAAGTGTTATTAATACTTAGTCCCTTTGTGTGTCTGAGTAATTATTTCCCTTCCTCCCCTTTTAGTGTATTGCTTGTTCGGTTTAAAAAATAAAAAAAAGTTTTGTTAAACTCGGTAAAGTAATTCTTAGGCCTGCCCTTCCCCTACCTGTGTTTGTGTGTGGTGTTTTCTGGTAGGTAGTGTTTTCTTTTTGGGTGCAGGACCATGGCTGATCAGCCAAAATCTGTGTTCAAGAAATATACAGAGTGTGGCCATAATCTCTCCCTGGCTGATGATTTGCTTGGGAGTAACACATTTATCCACTCAATGTGCTATCTGCACCGGGGTCAATCCTAGGGCCCTCAGTGATCAGAAGGCCAAATTAGTAGCCAAAGGCCTTCTCCCCGCATCCATGCTGGAATCTGCCACGGCCTCGGTACCTAGTGCTCAACCTCCCACCCAGACAGGGACTCAAACTCCCTCTTCTTCTGGTGCTGGGCCTAATAAAGACAAATCTACAGTCTGGCTGACAAGGAAAAGGGCAGAGAAAGGTGCAAAGAGGATAGGGGCAAGAGAAAGGACAGACCTCACAAGAGATCCCCGGACAGGGAGCTTTTTCTTAGTCCCCCTTCTAAGGCCATGAGGCCAGTTTCTCCATGCTCCAGTTTCCTTGTTTCTCACCGGAGCCGTTGGAACATTCGGACCCGAGGCCTTCCTCCCCGTCTTTGCGCAAACCAGCCAGATCCAAGTCTGTGGCCTCTTCGTGATCGACTCTGAGTTTATCAGACTTGGACATGGACAGGATGATGCGGAGATTCATTCAGACCCAAATACAGATGGGATTCTTGCCAGGCCCCTCTCCCTCTGGAGGGGGGACCTCCATGCCCTTTTTCCACCCTATCTCTCCTTCCCCAATCCGTGCTTCGGCTTCGGGGCTCTTGGATCCGAGGATTTTCGGAGCTGGTAGCTCGGTGCCGACGGTTCCTCCAATCTCGACTCTGGCTGTTACCTTGAGTTCTTCGGATCCGACTAGTTCGGATCTGAGTGACTCTCGTGGACGCGGACCGGGAGTCTGACCCGGGGGAATGGATTCTTTGGCTCAGCCCTTTTCAGATCCAACCCGTTTTCTCGGACCTCAGGCTACCCTTGCTTCGGCTCCAGTCCTCGTTTCGGATGCTGGGAGGGCATCTTCCTTGCTGGGTGCCAAGGAGGTCCACTCTCCCTTGGCCTTCGAAGTGGTGGAGAGGGTTCTCTCCCAGGGGTTGAGACCCCAGCCCCTCCCCTCAGATTCCATCCAGGTCCCACTGGATTTGGCAACTACTCCCCGCATCCTGTCTCAGGGACAGTCTGTGCCAGAGGATCCTCAGGTTAATTTCCATGAGGAACCCCCTGCGGCTCACGATTCCTCTTCTGAGAGTCTCACTAAAGAGGGGCTCCGTAAGCGCAAGTGCAAAAGGAGGCACTTGGACTCCTCCCAGTCCTTCACTACGGACACTGACTTAGATGAAGGAGAAGGTTCCCCCAGGTCACCTCCCGAAGACATCTCCTTCAGAGAAATCATGGAGATCCTCCGCCAGAGGGGAGATTGGTCAGCCCCAAAACCTTCTGGGGATGTCAGTGTTCCTGGAGGCCTTTGGCACGGGCCCATCTACTTCCTGGGTGTCCCCCCCAGCGGACCCCTTGGTGGACCTTATCACCACGCGGGCATGGAAGGAGCCTGACCATGTAGAGCCCATCCCCGAACGTCCTGACCAAATTTTATCTCCCCCTTCCGACAGACAACCTTGGTCAAAAGGAGCCCCAGTTGACGCTATGTTGGTTACAGCGGCCACCAAGAAGGAACTAGCACAAAAGAGTTCCTTAGTCCCCCCTCCAGACAAGGAGTCCAGGTTGGTGGATAGGTTTGGGAAGCATGTCTATTCCTCAGCGACCTTTTCAATCCGTGCGCTGAACTATTTGGCACATGTTATCCGGCTTCAGCGAGACCTTGCTTCGCAATTCGCTGAGTCGCCCCCAGAGTCTTTATCGCCGCAGGACAAACTGTTCTCTGTGAAAATGCCTATTCTGAAGTCCGTCTCAAACATGTCTATGCGGCTCCTTTCCCATGCCACGGAAGGAGCAGCTAGGGCGGCTGGGACAGGCATAGCCATGAGGCATCATGCCTGGCCCAGGTTGTGTCAGTTCGCGGACCCTTTCAAGGAGTCGTTTATCAACACTCCCTACGAAAGTTCTTCCCTTTTTGGGAAGACAGTATGTGACACACTTGTCCAGAGTGAAAAGGACGAGAAGATTTTGTCTGCCGTCGGGATCCGCTTCTCTAACCCTCACCGGTCCTTCTCTTGGAGTCAAAGAGGGCAGAAGAAGATGTGGTTCCGAAAATCTCAGTTTTCCCGGGATTCTCAGGACAACTATTCCCCCAGAGGCAGAGGGGGACAGGATCGATGCTGACCGAGGTAGACGGGGTCCCAGGGATTTTGGGTCTAGGGAACCTCTTTCTGATAGACCCGGTCAGCAGCCCTGAGGGGTTGCCCGGCTGTCCTACTCTGGAGGCAGTCAGGGGAAGATTGTCCTTACACCCAGCGGCATGGGAATCCATTACGACAGATCGCTGGATGTTACAGATCATATCCAGAGGTCACACTATCCCATTTGCTGCCCCTCCAAATATTCCAAAACACCTCCCGGATGTTCCACCCACTCATAGGGAGGCTGCAGCTCTAGAGGTTTCAAAGCTGCTTTTCAAATGAGCCATCGAACAGTTCCCCCCGATCAGTCCGGATCAGGCATCTATTCAAGGTTCTTTTTAGTGCCAAAAAAGACGGGGGACCTCAGGCCCATTCTAGACCTGTCAACGTTAAACCTGTCTGTAGCCAAACGGAAATTCCGATGGTCACCCTACAAGTCCATTCTACCTTATCTCCAAGAGTGCGACTGGATGTGTTCGTTAGACCTCCAGGATGCTTACTACTACATCAAAATACACAGAAGCTCCAGGAGGTTTCTGCGCTTCCGGCTGGGAGCCAGTCATTTTCAGTTCAGAGCCCTACCCGTCAGTCTCACCACAGCCCCCAGGATGTTACCAAGGTAATGGCAGTTGTAGCGGCTCACCTGAGGCTTCAGGGTATTCAGTTGTTTCCTTACCTGGACGACTGGCTCTTCGCTGAGCCCAATAAGCATCACCTGTGTCTGGCCCGAGATTACTTCATTCAGTTGGCAGATCTACTGGGAATTACAGTCATTGTTCAGAAATCCCAATTGCAACCAGTACAAGTTCTAGACTTCATTGGGGCACTACTAGAAACTTTGCAGATGAAGGTATTCTTAACTCCAGACAGGATCTTACACCTCAGGTGCCACATAGCACAGATAGCAAACTTCAAGTCTCCAAAGGTGAGCAAGGATCTCCGGGCTCAGGGCTGCATGGCTGCCTCCATATCGATTCTCCCTTGTGTGCGCCTTCTTATGTGGGTTCTTCAATGGACTCTCGCTGTGTAATGGTCTTGGCGAGACCTGCCCATGGAATTTCCAGTTAGGATCAGTCACTTCTGCAGGACATCCCTTCTTTGGTGGTTAAGTTCACTGGAGATATCAGAAAAACGCCCCTTCGTGTCATCTCCAGTCCAAGCCACAGTGACCACGGATGCCTCCTAACTCGGGTGGGGGAGGGGGCACTGTTTGGGAAGGACAGTCCAAGGCACATGGTCCCAGTCAGTGACCAAGTTGCACATAAATGTTCTAGAGATGAGGGCAGTACTTTTAGCGTTGGAAGCCTTTCACACTGTCCTTCCTATCAGATTGATTGCAATTCTGACAACATGTAGGTTGTCTGGTATATCAACAAGCAGGGGGGAACCAGATTCTTCCCCCTACGTTGCGAGGCCATGAGAGTGTGGGAATGGGCGATCTCCACTGGTCGGTTTCTGATAGCAACGCATATCCCGGGGTGCTCCCAACATTTTAGCGGACAGATTGAGTCGGGCTGTTCCTGATGCTGTATGAGTGGTCTCTGAAACAGTCAGTAGCGGAGGAGATCTTCCGTGCATGGTTCAGCCTTGCTGCGATCTCTTCGCATCTCCATCCAATGCGAAGTGCAGCAGGTTCTTTGCTCTGATTCCCTCACCAGGGGAAGTCCCCAGAGACTCTCTAGTCCATGTTTGGCCCCCGCCGGGTTTCTGTAGGCTTATCCACCATTGCCACTCATTCCGAAGTTTCTTTAGAAAGCTTGCCGACTGCAGTGCAAAGCTATCCTCTTTTTCTCGTTCTGGCCTTGTCAGGTTTGGGTTCCATTCCTTTGGTCTCATCTCTTAGCTCCAACGTGGGTTCTGGATCCCTGCCCGGATCTAATCTCCCATCTGTCGGGGACCCGTCCACCCGACCTGGGCAGCCTCAAGCTGACAGCTTGGTTGCTCCAGTTCTGTTGATTGCGAGGACTCACAGTCTTTCATCCCCGATAAAATCCAATATTAAGTTGTCTATCTCGCCTTCATTGTTGCTGGTTGGGTTCGGAGCAGATCCTCGGCTCCGACTTGGCCATCTTCAAAAGCTCGAGAGCTGCTTACTGGCTCGAGGCCCCCCTATATCCCATGATGCCTGGGGCTAGATACCCAGATCTCATTTGTCGCTTCTGCTGCGAGGTTGTGTTCTACTGGCTCAGGTCATATAAAACTTTATTATTGTATTTTTCTTGTCAAAACTTTAGTTTTTAGTGTAAAATTAGTCGTTAGATTAGACTGTTGTATTGTAACTAGTTTCTTTTCTAGATCCGTTTACTTTCCCCAAGAAACTTGTTTAAGTTAGTTTCCCCTCCCCCTTCTCTCCCTTTCCTCAGAAAGGTTTTTCCGTTTAAGTTAGAGGTTAACCTTTCCCTCTATCTCCTTCTAAAAAAAAAAAAAAAAAATTCCTTTATTAATCACTGTTAGTGTTTAGTGATAGTTATCTTTAGTTTTGTTGTTGTAGTGCTTGTAGTTGGTTGTGGTAACTGTAGTGTGTAAAATTTTACTGTTTGGTTACTTTAACCTTTCTGTGTGTGTTCTTGTCCTTGGTTTTCCCTCCAGGATGTCCAACGATCCTAAACCGTCCGGATTCAAGAAGTGTAACTCATGCTGTCAGATGATGTCTCGGACAGATGGTCACACTTCTTGTGTTTATTTTCTGGGCGCGTACCTGCAGGACTCTCTCTCGATCTGCCATGCTTTCAGTCCAAGAGTCCTGCAGGAGCGCAAAAATAAATTGATTCTGAGGGGTTTGCCTTAAACCTCAAGATTCACCGGCGAAGGCTCAGCCCGTGAAATCTTCCAGGCCACCTAAACCGTCGGCTCCCAGTTCGGAGCCGTCGCTGGGTAAAGCCACACAGTCTATCTCGGCTCTGGCTGGAACGGATGTCCCTCCCTCCCAGTCGGCTCCGACATGTTCTTCGGAGCCGGCTGAGAGTCGGAAAAGATCCAGGTCTCCTTCCTTCGAGTCAATACGTTCGGCTCCGAAATCGTTACCTGCTCCAATTGGAGCGTAGTCATCGCTCATCCCACTCTTCTCGGTCCTCTAGACTTTCGGACCATGACTTGGATAGAGTGGTCAGTAGGCTGTTAAAATTGCAGGCCCTAGCCAAAATGTTATCCAGCCCTCCTTATCAGGAGTCTGCTCCGTCCACAGCTATAGATGTTCCTCCTTCCTCTCATCCTATGAGCTCGAAGCCGGAGTTCGTTGCGGTTCGAGTCGTGGAACCGTCGGCACCAATACCCTCTCTTTCGGTTCCGTCGTCGGCTTCGATCCCTTCCATGGTACCTTCCCTGGAGGGATCTGGGTGCCGAGACACCCTCGTCGGCTCCGAGGGCGCAAGTGGCATCGGACCTTTGTCCGACCCCGCTCTCCCCCTCGGTGCTTCGGCTCAGGTGAGCTCGGCTCCCACATCTGCCTTGGAGCCGTCCCCCTCGGTGCGGGGAGGACTTCTGCTTTCTTCAGAGCCAGAGCCCTCTCTGTGTCTGGGCAGGGACGCCTTCGAGGTGATGAGGAGTGTACTGGCCCCTGGGTCAGTCCCACGATTGACCCCATCGGCTCCTCCCCCTATGGTGCCTGCGTCAGCCTCTGCCCCTCTTCCAGACCCCAAGCGTGGGGATCCAGCGCTCCTGGACACCCCTTTGGGTGTATCTTCCTCTTCCGAGGCCTCCCCTGATCATTCAGAGGAGCCACTTCGCAAGAGGAAATGCAAAATGTTGACTCCCCAGAGTCTGTCACATCGGATACCGACTTAGAGGAGTCAGAAGGGTCCCCAAGATCCACATCTGAAGATGTCTCCTTCTCAGACATCCTTGAGATGCTTAGGCAGAGGAGGAACTGGACTACCCTAAGCCCTTCCGAGGATGAGTCTGTATTCCTGGACGAGTTTGGAAACCAACCTTCCACCTCCTGGGTGCCTCCTCCTTTCGACCCACTGATGTCTGTGGTGGCTCGGAAGGTGTGGATGGCTCCAGATACAGTGGAACCGACCCTTAGAAGACCTGCCAAATTCATTACTGCACCGCAGGACAAACCGTTCTTGACCAAAGGTGTCCCCATTGATGCCATGGTGGTAGCGGCAGCCACAAAGAAGGAGTTGGCTGAAACTTCATCTGTCCATCCCCCTAACAAGGAGTCTAGGACGATGGACAGATATGGGAAGCAGATGATGTCCTTCAAGAATGCAACTGCAGTCATAACATATGGGTTGTCCTGCCTCAGGCAGCCCTTGGTCGGCCGGATTTCAAAGTCTGGGTCCGACGTCGGCTGATGTCGCATTTCTCTCCGACGTCAGAGCGGCTGGAGTATGTAAGCATCAGCCGACGCCATCTTCTTCAGTCTTTCTTGCCGTGCGGTGCCCGAAGCAGAAGCAGTTCGCAAGTGCCGGTCGGACAGCTCCTGTATTCTTCGAAACCGCCACTCTTACTGCCTCCCTTGCCTTGGCCCAGACCACGACGTCACGGCCTGTGCCGCCTGTGCTCGCTTCAATAAGCGCACTCTCAGGCGCCGGGCGGAGTTCGCTGAAGACTTCTTCGGCGAAAAATTTGATTATACAATGCCATCGGAACAACCGACAACGCAGACTCCTAAGAAACGAAAAGACCGGGACCGACATCCTCGGCCCACGTCTTCCACCGACACCATGCCAAAACTAACCGCGAGTGCCCCGGTTCCCTCTGAGACGGTTATTCCACCGCTCCGAACCGAAGACACCGCATTACCGATACCTCAGGCCACTCCGACGCCAGTTATTGATTTTCCTCCGGATACTGAAACCGAGGAAATGCCCGAGACCATTGCTGTTGATAAGGTCACTCCTGCACGTGGAGTGGCTAGGCCTCCCATGTCCATGTCTATCAAGGCCTACACACATGCTAAGGCAGCCAGCAAGTCCAAGCATCTTACTGCTAAAACCTTACCTCAGCCTACTCCTGAAACTCAAATCATGTCTATGGCCGCAGATTTAATTTCCCTCATCAGAGGTTCCCAGGCCCATCCTGAGAGAGGATCCCAGCCTCCTCCTGATAAGAGGCCCAGGGTTGAACCCTCTGACCCTCTTCCTTCAGATGAAGATTCTGAGGACTCTTTTCACTCCGAAAGCCAGGAAGAGCCCTTCCAGACCTATGAGGATTCAGATGCAGAGGACTCCATTCCCTCGGCCTTTCCTCCTGAGGATATTTCTTTTGGGGAAGTTCTGCATTCCATGAGGGAGCATTTTAAGTGGCAAGGCCAGGAATATTCAGATTCCAGAAAGCGCCTTCAAACCTTCCTTAAAAAGCCCCAACACAGACCCTTAGGTATACCTCCTGTGCTTTGATGTTTTGGATGATTTATACTCTGACTCCAGTGTTACCCCTGATACTCTTCCTCCTGCTCCTGTCAAGCCTGACAGATACTATAGGGTCCCAGAAATCCATTCTCATTTCTTTAGGGCCCATGCTGTTGATTTAGAAACAATTTCCCAGGGGCCTAAAGGGGTTTCAGCTACCACCTCCAAAAACCCTTTGCCTTCCGACAGGGAAGCAAGGTCCTTAGAGAGATGGGGGAAGAAGGTTTACACCTCCACTACTTTATCTATGAGAGCTCTCAATTGTCTCTTTCACTTGTTTCAATATCAGGTTTTTCTGTTAGATGATTTACAGAAAAGATTGGCCTCTCCTGAACCTTTAGATAGGAAGTCTTTGCAGGAGGCTGTGCATAATTCTCAGCAGGTTAGCAGTCACTTTCTACAGTGTGGATATGATGCATTGGAGGCTTCATGTAGGGCAGCTATGACAGGGGCGGTCATTCGTAGACATGCATGGTTAAAAGAACAACCTTTACCAGATCATGTTAAGGCAAAACTTCTTGACGCACCCTTGGAAAAGAACAAGCTTTTTGGTACTAATGCTAAAGATGTGTTAAAGTCCATTGAGGAAAAAGCCAAGTCAGTTCAGACAGTCAAAGATTTCCTCCAGGTTCAGCCGCCCAGATTCAGCAGGACCTGGCCTTATAAAAACTGGTCTTTTCCTAATCCTGAAAGATTTCAAAGGGGCAAAAAGAGGCGTGCCCGAGGAAGAGGGCAATACAGAGGATCCTACAGGGGACGACAATGGCAACCAGCAAACCAAAGAAGTGACACAGGGATTTCTCCTGCCCCGCAGGGACAATCTCAATGACCTTCCTCTAGTTCCGCTGACCAATGAGCAAACAGAAGCTCCTTTGGGCGGAAAGTTATCTTTGTTTTCAAAAAATTGGCACAAACTGACAAAAGACAAATGGATTTTGGACATTATAGACCACGGTTACAGGTTCCATTTTCATACCTTGCCAAGAAAACAAGGCATGCCAAACCTTCCACAAAATCAGAGGGCAGAGGCTATCAAGCAAATTTCTCTGCTTGCTCAGATCAAAGCAATAGAAAAAGTTCCACAACAAGAGCAAGGTCAGGGGTTTTATTCAAGACTGTTCCTTGTTCCAAGAAAAGAAACTCAATGGAGACCAATACTGGACTTGTCCGCTTTAAACACTTTTCTCGTAGTACCAAAGTTCAAAATGCTGACTCTACAGCAACCCCTTCCCATGCTGGGCAAGGGGTCTTGGCTGATTACTCTGGACCTCAAGGAGGCATACCTGCATGTCCCTATCAGACACAGCTGCAGAAGATACCTCAGATTTCTTGCAGGGCCAGAGCATTATCAATTCTCAGCATTGCCATTTGGCTTATCTACTGTGCCCAGAGTATTCACGAAATGCCTGGCATCAGTAATTGCTCATTGCAGGCTCCAGGGGATTCAAATCTACCCGTACCTGGACGATTGCCTCATACAAGCGGACAACAAACTAACCTTGACAAAAAACTTGAATTATGTCATACACTTGCTACAGGCTCTGGGATACACAGTCAACTTTCAAAAGTCAAGACTTCAGCCATCCCAGCAAATAACCTTCTTAGGAGCCAAACTAGACACAGCCTCTCAAATGGCTTACCTGACAGAAGGCAAGCAAAAGAAGTTAACTCATTACTTCAAAAGTTTAGCAAAGCTCACCCAGATGACTGCAAGGAATTTCCTACAGGCCCTGGGTTACATGGCATCCTGCATTCTCCTGGTTCCACTAGCAAGACTACACATGAGAAAGCTTCAGTGGTACTTAAAAAGCTTATGGTCTCAACACAGCAACAACCTAGAAGCAACTATTCCACTCATTCCATGTCTTCAAAAGGAATTTCTATGCTGGGCCACAGTAAGCCAGTCAAACACAGGTATGTCATTCAAAAAACCTCAGATAACACAGACCATGACCACAGACGCCTCAGACCTTGGATGGGGGGCGCACATGGAGGGCAGATGTATTCAAGGGCAGTGGTCTCCAAAGGAAACACATCTGCATATCAACCAAAAAGAAATGCTAGCAGTAATGCATGCCATCGAGGCCTTTGGACAACAACTTCAACAAGGCCACCTACTAATACGGACAGACAACACCACTGTTATGTGGTACATAAACAAGCATGGGGGCACTCATTCTTACCCCCTTTGCAGACTGACAATGAATCTTTGGGAAAAATCACTGGGTCTAATCATACAGTTACAATCCCAGTTTGTTCCAGGCAAAGACAATGTTCTGGTGGACAGTCTAAGCAGGAATTTCCTAGACCCCCACGAATGGAGGCTACATCCAGACATCTTTATACGACTCACCTCGACATGGGGCAGGCTGGACGTAGACCTATTTGCCTCCCACCTCAATCATCACTTACAAAGGTTCTGCTCAAGGATATATCATCCACAAGCATGGAAAATAGATGCCCTCTCATTCAACTGGAGCTCCCTAATAATTTATGCATTTCCACCTCTGTCACTGATGACCAAAGTGTTATTAAAGATCAAAGCAGAGCAGCCGAAGGGGATCCTAATAGCTCCAGACTGGCCAAGACAACACTGGTACCCACTACTACGGAGCATATGTCACAACAAAACGTGGGCCCTTCCACAATGGCCCCAACTTTTGACTCAACACAACTTCAGGACAGTTCATCCCAACATCCAGATGCTACAGCTAACAGCTTGGGAAATCCCATAAATAACCTCAATTTACCTCTCTCCAAGGAAGTTCAGCGGATACTAACAGAAGCCCGCAGACCTTCCACCAGAAAGGCTTACTCAGCCAAATGGAAGAGATTCAGCATTTGGAATACCAACAAGGGTCATGATGCATCACTTTTGAGCATTCCACTCATTCTGGAATACTTGGCAGATATGCTACATAACGGACTCTCATACTCTTCCATAAAAATACATGCATGTTAAGTTGTCAATCTCGCCTTCATTCTTGCTTGATGGGTTCGGAGCCGATCCCTCGGCTCCGACTTGGCACTTGCTAAGCTCGAGAGTCACTTTTACCAGCTCGAGGCAGCCCCATATCCCATGATGCAAGGCTGTAAGTACCCAGATCTCGTTTGCCGCTTCGCTTAGGAGGTCTTCTTTTTACCAGCTCCTGGTAAGTTGTTCACTTTTGTGAGATTTAAGCCCCTTTTAGTTAAAAAACCTTTTATTGATAGTTTTAAGTTTATTTTGTACCTTTTCTGACAGAAATTCCCTGTCTCCTTTAATTTTTTGTTAGTCAATCCTTTCCCTATCCCATCCCCCCCCTGTTAGGGTGTGTGTGTTGGTTTTATAGAATACCTTTTGGTATTTTATTTAAGTTAATTTTGACTGGTGTGTGTGTTTTTTCAGCACCATGTCAAAGGAGAGGGTCTCAGGTTTTAAGAAGTGTGACTCGTGCTGTCAGAAGATGTCTCTGACAGACGGTCACACTTCTTGCCTGTACTGTCTGGGCCCTCTTCACCTGCAGGACTCCTGTGCTATTTGTCACTCCTTCAGCCAGAGAGTCCTGCAGGAGAGACAGAATAAACTGATTCTTAGGGGCCTTCTTAAGCCGGAGGGCTTTCCGGCTAAGTCGGCTCCACCAAAATCAGCAAAATCTTCCAAGGCCCAGGCTTCTGTATCTAAGCCTGCGGCCTCGGCTCCGACTCGTACTGAGTCGACATCGGCTCCGGCTGGAGCCGATTCTGGCTTGACAAAGCTTTCGGCACCGATGGCTATCGGTGCCGAATCTGTATTGACCACTTCGATGTCGGCTCCGATCGGTTCCGACACCCATGTGGCACAGGCATCGGTGTCGGCTCCGATCGGCTCCGACACCATTACTTTGGTGGCTGTATCGGCTCCGGCTGGAGCCGATACATCGAGGCTTCCTGTCGGCTCCCGGAAGTCGGCTCCGACAGGATCTATAGTATCGGCTCCGATGGCTCATTCCAGGAAGAGGTCGAGGTCTCCTTCCTTGGAGCCGATACTTTCGGCTCCGGCTTCACCTCTTCTATCGGAACGGAGCCATCGGAGCCGATCTTCAAGGTCATCCAGGTTGTCAGATCATGACCTAGAGAGAGTGGTCAGTAGATTACTCAAGTCACAGGTACTGGCCCAAATGTTACACAGTCCGTCTCAACAGACGACTGTTGGTCCACACCCCGTTACAGTTCCTCCTTCAACTCTACCCCAGAGCTTGGAGTTGGAGTCTTCGAGCATAGTTAGTACTACGACTGGATGAGGGATACCCCATTCTGTTCCTTCAGCCTCTACTCTTATCTCCTCTTGAGACCTTTCTTAGAGGGATTCGGTGGTCGGGCTTCCATGGTCTCCTCCGAGGGGTGAGTGGCATCGGACCCTTGTCCGAACCGCTCTTCCCTTGGAGCCTCGGCCTTGGTGAGCTCGGCTCCGACATCTGCCTCGGAGACTTCCCTTCGGTGGTCCCTGGGTTCCTAGCTCTTGAGCGGGTTCTCTCGGACCTGCCTGGGAGGGAGCATTGAGGTGATGAAGAGTGTACTGGCCACTGGTATCAGTCAGCAGTCTGTTCCGTAGCTCCTCCCTCTATAGTACCTGTTGACATCTCTGCCACTTCTCTTGCTACAGGACCCAGAGATCCTCCGCCTCAGGTTTCCCCATTGGGAATTTCCCCCTCTTCCGAGGATTCTCCTGATGTTTCGGGAGATCCTCCTAGGAAGAGGACTTGTAAGAGGAAGCATGTAGACTCCCGAGTCTGTCACTTGGATACTGACTTTGATGAGTCAGAGGGATCCCTAGATCCCCTCTGAGGATGTCTCCTTCTCAGACATCCTAGAACTTCTGAAACAGAGGGGAAACTGGCCCACCAACAATCCCTCTGAGGATGAGTCAGTATACCTAGAGGCGTTTGGATCTCGGCCCTCCACCTCCTGGGTGTCTCCGCCTTTCGACCCCCTTATGCAGGTTATTGCACGAAAGGCGTGGGCAGCTCCTGACTCTGTAGAGCCAGTCCCTAGGAGGCCTTCAAAATTTATCACTGCCCCAAGTGACAAACAATTCCTTACCAAGGGTGTCCCTGCTGATGCCATGGTGGTGGCTGCGGCCACCAAAAAGGAACTTGCAGATCCTTCCGTGCCCGTCCATCCTCCTAATAAGGACTCTAGGACCATGGATAGGTACAGTAAGCGGATGTTTTCCTCAGCGACCTTTGCTATGCGTTCGCTGAATTATCTATGTCACTTCACCAGACTCCAGAGAGATATCCTGAAGGAACTGGGAGAAGTAGTTCAGGATCCTACAGCTGCAGGGGCTCAAGAAAAAATTGCTTCGCAGCTAGGAACCCTCAATTCCATTACTAACTCCTCCATGCGGCTAATATCTTATGCTGCGGATGGAGCGAGTAGAGCCGCAGGCACAGGTGTGGCTCTTAGACGCCAAGCCTGGATGCGGCTATGTGATTTTGCGGATCCCTTTAAAGCGTCCTTCACAAATTCTCCCTTTGATGGGTCAGCTTTGTTTGGCCCTCAGGTGAAGGAAACCTTGACCAGGTGCGAGCAGGACGGCAAGACTCTTTCTGCTGTTGGAGTCCGTTTTTCCACCCCTTCTAGGCCTTATCCCAAAGGACAGAAGGGTGGGAAGATGTGGTTCCGTAAATCCCAAGGAGTCACGCCGGATTCACGTGGTCAGCTTACCCCTAGAGGCAGAGGGGGTAACAACAACAGACGCCGCTCTAGAGGCAGAGGGGGTCCGAAGAACCAGGGAAACAGGGAGCCTCTCTCTGACAAGCCCTTTCAGCATCCCTGAGGTGTTGCCCGGCTGTCCCTCCTTGGAGGCAGTCGGGGGAAGATTATCACTGTACCCAGAAGCCTGGCATTCCCTCACTCAAGACAGATGGGTACAGTCGATCATATCCAAGGGTTACATAATTCCTTTCGAGGAAAGTCCCTTCCCCTCAAATTCCCTTCCAGATGTACCACCCGGTCTATAGGAGATTGCAGAGTCAGAAATCGCAAAACTACTGCAAAAAAGAGCCATTCAGCCAGTTACAATAGACCATTCAGAGCCCGGAATCTACTCAAGGTTCTTTTTGGTCCCCAAAAGACGGGAGACTGGAGACCAATATTGGATCTCAGCAGACTCAACAAGTCTGTCAGGAAGACAAGATTCCGAATGGTCACTCTTCAGTCAATTCTGCCCTTCTTACAGAAGGACAACTGGATGTGCTCAATAGATCTTCAGGATGCGTACTATCACATCAAAATTCACAGACGCTCCAGGAGATTTCTCCGCTTCGGCTGGGGTCCAGTCATTTCCAGTTCAGAGCCCTGCCCTTTGGTCTCACTACAGCCCCCAGTGTGTTCACCAAATGCATGGCAGTGGTCACGGCTCACCTGGGTCGTCAAGGATTCCAGGTGTTTCCGTATCTCGACGACTGGCTCCTGTCAGCCACCACCAGGCATCAGCTTATACAAGCCAGGGATTACACAATAGACCTTTGTTCTCATTTAGGCATCTCAATCAACTTGAAAAGTCATCCTTATCGCCCCTGCCAGTCTATTACCTTCATAGGCGCAAACTTAAACACTGTTCGGATGTCAGCTACCCTTACAGAACAAAGAGTTTCAGACATTCAGTCTCATGTCAGGATCATTCTGGCCAGCAAGAAAATACAGGCCAGAATGGTTCTAAAGGTATTAGGTCTCATGGCTGCGGCCATTACTCTTCTTCCTGGCTCGATTCTACATGCCTTCTTCAGTGGATGCTGTTCACACAGTGGTCATACCAGCAACTTCCAATGCGTCACCAGATTCTGGTGACACAGACATGCAAAGAGCATCTTGCTTGGTGGATCACATCGTCTCAGGTTCACCAAGGCAGGTGCTTTGTACCTCCGTCCCGATAGCCACTGTCACCACGGATGCCTCCCTGATCGGGTGGGGGTCATTATCAGGGCAGGATGGTTCATGGGACGTGGCAACCGTTCGAGTACCATCTGCACATAAATGTCCTGGAGATGAGAGCAGTGCTTTTAACGTTGCAAGCCCTCAACGACTTTCTTCCCGTAGGGACAATTGCAGTCCAAACAGACAACATGTCTGTAGTTTGGTATATCAACAAACAGGGCGGAACCAAGTCCTACCCCTTGTGTCGAGAAGCGCTCAGACTTTGGCAATGGGCGATCTCCTCTCATCGGTTTCTGGTAGCAACGCATATCCCTGGGAAAACCAACATTATAGCGGACAGATTGAGCAGAGCTATCCTCATGCCTCACGAGTGGTCTCTCAAACAATCTATAGCGGAAGAGATTTTTCTGGAATGGGGTCGTCCATGTTGCGATCTTTTTGCTACTCCCCAAAACAGCAAATGTCCAGACTTCTTCAGCCTCTTCCCTCTATCAGGCCATCCCCCCAGAGACGCTCTGACCCAGGATTGGCCCCAGGGACTTCTTTATGCCTTCCCTCCATTTCCTCTGATCCCTCAGGTGATCCAGAAAGCTACCGTTTTGAGAGCCAAATTGATTCTCATTGCCCCTTACTGGCCTCGACAAGTTTGGTTCCCGTTCCTCCATCATCACCTTTTGGTGCAGCCGTGGCATCTGGACCCAGTGCCAGATCTTCTGATTCACCAATCCGGTCAGCTGCACCGGTCAATCCCTTCTCTCAACCTCACAGCATGGTTGCTCCACTTCCTTCCTTAGCCAGGCTTCCTTTGATCTCTAACCCAGTTAGAGACATCATAGTAGCTACACTAAAATCCTCTACCAGGAGGATTTACACAAGCAAATGGAAACGTTTCTCTTATTGGGCTAAGGCCCAAAATATTGATCCTTTTACTGCCCCTGTTCAGGCAGTTCTGGACTTCTTAGCAGAGATTTTTCATGCAGGCTCCTCTTCTTCCACAGTCAGAGTTCAATTGGCTGCTATTTCCAATTTTCATGTCGGGATAGCAGATCATAATATTATGTCCCATAGGCTCTGCAGGGCCTTCTTGAAAGGAATTTTCCTACTAAAACCTCCAATCAGGAATCCTCCTCCTCAGTGGGATCTAAATTTAGTGCTGACATCCTTGATTCTTCCCCTTCGAGCCAGCTGTTTCTTGTTGCCTGAAATATCTTTCTTGGAAAACGTTATTTCTAGTGGCTATTACATCTGCCAGGAGGGTGTCTGAACTTCATGCTCTTTCAGTTCGACCCCCCTATTTGGTTTTCACAAAGACAGAGTATCTTTGAGAACTAACCCAACCTTTTTACCTAAGGTCGCTTCAAAGAACAATTTGAATCAATCCATTGATCTCCGGTATTTTTCCCAACTATTCAGATAGAGCTGAACAAAAGCTACATTATCTTGATGTCCATCGTCAACTTAGATATTATTTGGACAGAACAAAAATTTAGAAAATCTGATCAACTTTTTGTTTCCTATGGATAATAAAAAGGCCTTCCTGTTTCTAAAGTGACTTTGTCCAGATGGCTTTCTTCGGTCATCTCTGAAATTTATACGCTCAGGGGAAAACAGCTGTGCTCAAAACCTAAAGCACATTCAACTAGGAGCTTAGCTACTTCTACAGCTTTTCAAGCTAGACTTCCTTTGGACACTATTTGTGCAGCGGCCACTTGGGCTACTCCTCACACTTTTGTTTCCCATTACAAATTGGACTTGGCCTCCAGGGACAGAGCCAGTTTTGGCTCTACAGTCCTCAAGAGTTTGTTCCATTGAGCCACCCAGGATAGAGGTGCTAGGGACGGTCCCATCAAGCAAGAATGAAGGCGAGATTGACAACTTAACATTAAGTTATGTACCTACCATAGCGTTCCATGTTAGTTGTCTTCTCTTGCCTTCTTTCTTGCGACCCTCCCTCCTTCCCCCTGGCCTGGATAGACCTTGTATAAGAAACTATTATGCTAAAGACCATTCAGACCTGGTCCTTTTTTCCATCTGTAAGTTTCTTCTTCCTTTGGGAAGTATTTTTTATGCTTGGTGCTATTGCCCTTTGTCAACAAACGAGATCTGGGTACTTACCGCCTTGCATCATGGGATATGGGGCTGCCTCGAGCTGGTAAAAGTGACTCTCGAGCTTAGCAAGTGCCGAGTCGGGCCGAGGGATCTGCTCGAACCCATCAAGCAAGAAAGAAGGCGAGAGAAGACAACTAACATGGAACGTTATGGTAGGTACATAACTTCTTATTCAGCTATCTCAGCTAGATACAACACTGATCCACCTGTGTTTTCACATCCTTTGTTAAGGCAATTTCTTAGAGGAATCAAGAATATAAAGCCCCCAAGAAAGGCACCAGTACCAGCTTGGGACCTCAGTTTTGTCCTAGAAAAATTGACTCTACCTCCCTTCGAGCCAGCAGCTTCTGTGGATTTACAATTTCTTTCCTGGAAGACAGCTTTCCTGCTGGCCATTACCTCAGCAAGAAGGGTTTCGGAATTACAGGCCTTAATGGCAATACCTCCGTTCATAACTTTTCACAGAGACAGGGTCTCCTTACGAACCAACCCTACCTTTCTGCCAAAAGTGGTATCTAGGGATGTTCTTCGTCTTCCCTTGCTGCAGTCCTGACTATTGGGTATAGTCCGCGTCCCAGTCGGCCCGAATACCAGAGTATAAGGCTGACGTCGGTCATGGTTTTTAGACTGGCGTCAGTACGTCAGGGTACTAATCGCATGACCGTCATTTCCTCAGTCTTTTGCCGCATGGTCCGATGCAGAAGCAATTTTGCGAGTGCGGGTTGGCGTTCTGAGATTTTCGAAACGGAGTTTCAGACGAAACAGAGTTGGCTAAGTAACCCGTTAGAACATTTTGGTTTTTCTTGCCTCAGTATTTAACCGGATGTCAGAAAAAGTGAATAACTGTATTTCTTGTGGGAAGCAGATACCGCATAGGGATTATCATACATTGTGTATACCTTGTTTAGGGCCTGAGCACGGCGTTGTTGGTTGCAGCTCTTGTGCTAGATTTAACAAGCGCACTATTAAGAGGAGGCTTGATTGTGCTAGGTTAGTGTTTGGGAGCGTTGCAATTATAATATGCCGTCGGATGCTCCGGCGCCCGCTTCATCAAGCGCAAGGACAAAACAGTGAAGCCTAGGGGTGAGGAACCGCAGTCCCGGACGTCGGTTCTTTAGAAACTCAGGGGAGCCAGAGGTTTTGCCAGGAGTCTCTATGGAGTCTCAGGCAGATACTTTACTGTTACAGGATGTGCCCTCTCAGGAGGTAGGCCAGGCTGAGGGGCTTCTCAGGTAACTGTTCTTCCCTCTCTTCCCAAGGTAGTTAGGGCCTCTCCTTCTGTTGCCAAAGCTTCTTTTAGAGGTAGGCCAAGTTCAGTTTCTGTGGGGGCTTCTCCTAGCATTTCGGGCTCTGTGCCTAGAAACATATGCTTAAAATGGCAGAAGATTTGATTACTCTGATTAGAGGTTCTATGCCCCGCTGATAAGAGGCCTAGGGTGGAACAGGAGTTTGATAGTTTTGAACAGTGTTCACAGGCTTCAGAGTCTTCTGTGGAAGACTTGCAAGAGTTTCCTGCTTATTCTGATTCTGATGTGGATGATTCCACTCCTACAGCTTCTCCTCCTGAGGATTTTTCATTTTCAGAGACTCTTCACTCCATGAGGGAGCACTTTAAATGGGAAGGCCAGGATTACCTGATTCAGGAAAAGGCTTAGGAATTCTTGTTTTACCCCAGCATAGGCCCTTAGCTATTCCTCCTGTGTTGAATGTGGTGGAGGATGTTTTGCAGAGGCTTCCCTGAACCCTGACTCCTTGCCTCCTGCTCCTGTTAAGCCTGATAGGTATTATAGGGTGCCCAGAAGCTCATAAGTATTTGTTTAAGAGTCCCAGGGCGGACCCAGAAACTGTTTCTCAGGGGCCTAAAGGTGTTAAAGCTTCTGTGGTTAAAAATCCTGTACCCTCTGATAAAGAGGCAAGGGCTTTGGATAGGTGGGGTAAGAAAGTATATACTTCTTCCACTCTAGCCATGAGGCGTTGAATTGTCAGTTTCATATGCTGAAATATCAGAATTATCTCCTTTCACAATTGAAATCTAAGGTGGATGCTTTGGCGGAAGGTATTGAGTGTAAAGAATTGCTGGATTTGGTTCATGTGTCTGAACAAGTGGGTAAGCATTCTTTGCAGTGTGGTTTTGATGCTGTTCAGGCCTCCTCGAGGGTGGCTGCTACTAGTTCTGTTCTTCGCAGACATGCCTGGTTGAAGGATCAGAATTTAGCTGAGCATGTTAAGACCAGGATTTTGGATGCTCCTTTACAGTCTGATGTGTTGTTTGGACCGCCTGTGGAAGCAGTTTTAAAGAAAATGGAGGACAAAGCTAAGTCTATGCAGACTGTTAAAGATTTTGCAGGTGCAGCCTCCAGTTTAGTAGAAATTGGCCTGCTAAGGGTGTGGACATATCCTGCTTATGGTTCCCAGTCTAGGGTAGGTCTAGGATGTCTCCTTCTCAGACATCCTAGAACTTCTGAAACAGAGGGGAAACTGGCCCACCAACAATCCCTCTGAGGATGAGTCAGTATACCTAGAGGCGTTTGGATCTCGCCCTCCACCTCCTGGGTGTCTCCGCCTTCGACCCCTTATGCAGGTTATTGCACTACGGCGTGGGCAGCTCCTGACTCTGTAGAGCCAGTCCCTAGGAGGCCTTCAAAATTTATCACTGCCCAGTGACAAACAATTCCTTACCAAGGTGTCCCTGCTGATGCCATGGTGGTGGCGGCCACCAAAAGGAACTTGCAGATCCTTCCGTGCCCGTCCATCCTCCTAATAAGGACTCTAGGACCATGGATAGGTACAGTAAGCGGATGTTTTCCTCAGCGACCTTTGCTATGCGTTCGCTGAATTATCTATGTCACTTCACCAGACTCCAGAGAGATATCCTGAAGGAACTGGGAGAAGTAGTTCAGGATCCTACAGCTGCAGGGGCTCAAGAAAAAATTGCTTCGCAGCTAGGAACCCTCAATTCCATTACTAACTCCTCCATGCGGCTAATATCTTATGCTGCGGATGGGCAGTAGAGCCGCAGGCACAGGTGTGGCTCTTAGACGCCAAGCCTGGATGCGGCTATGTGATTTTGCGGATCCCTTTAAAGCGTCCTTCACAAATTCTCCCTTTGATGGGTCAGCTTTGTTTGGCCCTCAGGTGAAGGAAACCTTGACCAGGTGCGAGCAGGACGGCAAGACTCTTTCTGCTGTTGGAGTCCGTTTTTCCACCCCTTCTAGGCCTTATCCCAAAGGACAGAAGGGTGGGAAGATGTGGTTCCGTAAATCCCAAGGAGTCACGCCGGATTCACGTGGTCAGCTTACCCCTAGAGGCAGAGGGGTAACAACAACAGGCGCGCTCTAGAGGCAGAGGGGTCCAAGAACCAGGGAAACAGGGAGCCTCTCTGACAAGCCCTTTCAGCATCCCTGAGGTGTTGCCCGGCTGTCCCTCCTTGGAGGCAGTCGGGAAGATTATCACTGTACCCAGAAGCCTGGCATTCCCTCACTCAAGACAGATGGGTACAGTCGATCATATCCAAGGGTTACATAATTCCTTTCGAGGAAAGTCCCTTCCCCTCAAATTCCCTTCCAGATGTACCACCGGTCTAAGGGAGATTGCAGAGTCAGAAATCAAAACTACTGCAAAAGAGCCATTCAGCCAGTTACAATAGACCATTCAGAGCCGGAATCTACTCAAGGTTCTTTTGGTCCCCAAAAGACGGGAGACTGGAGACCAATATTGGATCTCAGCAGACTCAACAAGTCTGTCAGGAAGACAAGATTCGAATGGTCACTCTTCAGTCAATTCTGCCCTTCTTACAGAAGGACAACTGGATGTGCTCAATAGATCTTCAGGATGCGTACTATCACATCAAAATTCACAGACGCTCCAGGAGATTTCTCCGCTTTCGGCTGGGGTCCAGTCATTTCCAGTTCAGAGCCCTGCCCTTTGGTCTCACTACAGCCCCAGAGTGTTCACCAAATGCATGGCAGTGGTCACGGCTCACCTGAGACGTCAAGGATTCCAGGTGTTTCCATATCTCGACGACTGGCTCCTGTCAGCCACCACCAGGCATCAGCTTATACAAGCCAGGGATTACACAATAGACCTTTGTTCTCATTTAGGCATCTCAGTCAACTTCGAAAAGTCATCCTTATCGCCCTGCCAGTCTATTACCTTCATAGGCGCAAACTTAAACACTGTTCGGATGTCAGCTACCCTTACAGAACAAAGAGTTTCAGACATTCAGTCTCATGTCAGGATCATTCTGGCCAGCAAGAAAATACAGGCCAGAATGGTTCTAAAGGTATTAGGTCTCATGGCTGCGGCCATTACTCTTCTTCCCTGGCTCGATTCTACATGCGCCTTCTTCAGTGGATGCTGTTCACACAGTGGTCATACAGCAACTTCCAATGCGTCACCAGATTCTGGTGACACAGACATCTAAAGAGCATCTTGCTTGGTGGATCACATCGTCTCAGGTTCACCAAGGCAGGTACCTCCGTCCCCGATAGCCACTGTCACCACGGATGCCTCCCTGATCGGGTGGGGGGGTCATTATCAGGGCAGGATGGTTCATGGGACGTGGCAACCGTTCGGGTACCATCTGCACATAAATGTCCTGGAGATGAGAGCAGTGCTTTTAACGTTGCAAGCCCTCAACGACTTTCTTCCCGTAGGGACAATTGCAGTCCAAACAGACAACATGTCTGTAGTTTGGTATATCAACAAACAGGGCGGAACCAAGTCCTACCCCTTGTGTCGAAGCTCAGACTTTGGCAATGGGCGATCTCCTCTCATCGGTTTCTGGTAGCAACGCATATCCCTGGGAAAACCAACATTATAGCGGACAGATTGAGCAGAGCTATCCTCATGCCTCACGAGTGGTCTCTCAAACAATCTATAGCGGAAGAGATTTTTCTGGAATGGAATTCGTCCATGTTGCGATCTTTTGCTACTCCCAAAACAGCAAATGTCCAGACTTCTTCAGCCTCTTCCCTCTATCAGGCCATCCCCCCAGAGACGCTCTGACCCAGGATTGGCCCCAGGGACTTCTTTATGCCTTCCCTCCATTTCCTCTGATCCCTCAGGTGATCCAGAAAGCTACCGTTTTGAGAGCCAAATTGATTCTCATTGCCCCTTACTGGCCTCGACAAGTTTGGTTCCCGTTCCTCCATCATCACCTTTGGTGCAGCCGTGGCATCTGGACCCAGTGCCAGATCTTCTGATTCACCAATCCGGTCAGCTGCACCGGTCAATCCCTTCTCTCAACCTCACAGCATGGTTGCTCCACTTCCTTCCTTAGCCAGGCTTCCTTTGATCTCTAACCCAGTTAGAGACATCATAGTAGCTTCACTAAAATCCTCTACCAGGAGGATTTACAAGCAAATGGAACGTTTCTCTTATTGGGCTAAGGCCCGAAATATTGATCCTTTTACTGCCCCTGTTCAGGCAGTTCTGGACTTCTTAGCAGAGATTTTTCATGCAGGCTCCTCTTCTTCCACAGTCAGAGTTCAATTGGCTGCTATTTCCAATTTTTATGTCGGGATAGCAGATCATAATATTATGTCCCATAGGCTCTGCAGGGCCTTCTTGAAAGGAATTTTCCTACTAAAACCTCCAATCAGGAATCCTCCTCCTCAGTGGGATCTAAATTTAGTGCTGACATCCTTGATTCTTCCCCTTGAGCCAGCTGTTTCTTGTTCCCTGAAATATCTTTCTTGGAAAACGTTATTTCTAGTGGCTATTACATCTGCCAGGAGGGTGTCTGAACTTCATGCTCTTTCAGTTCGACCCCCCTATTTGGTTTTTCACAAAGACAGAGTATCTTTGAGAACTAACCCAACCTTTTTACCTAAGGTCGCTTCAAAGAACAATTTGAATCAATCCATTGATCTCCGGTATTTTTCCCAACTATTCAGATAGAGCTGAACAAAGCTACATTATCTTGATGTCCATCGTCAACTTAGATATTATTTGGACAGAACAAAAAATTTAGAAAATCTGATCAACTTTTTGTTTCCTATGGGATAATAAAAAAGGCCTTCCTGTTTCTAAAGTGACTTTGTCCAGATGGCTTTCTTCGGTCATCTCTGAAATTTATACTCAGGGAAAACAGCTGTGCTCAAAACCTAAAGCACATTCAACTAGGAGCTTAGCTACTTCTACAGCTTTTCAAGCTAGACTTCCTTTGGACACTATTTGTGCAGCGCCACTTGGGCTACTCCTCACACTTTTGTTTCCCATTACAAATTGGACTTGGCCTCCAGGGACAGAGCCAGTTTTGGCTCTACAGTCCTCAAGAGTTTGTTCCATTGAGCCACCCAGGATAGAGGTGCTAGGGACGCGGTCCCATCAAGCAAGAATGAAGGCGAGATTGACAACTTAACATTAAGAAGTTATGTACCTACCATAACGTTCCATGTTAGTTGTCTTCTCTCGCCTTCTTTCTTGCGACCCTCCCTCCTTCCCCCTGGCCTGGATAGACCTTGTATAAGAAACTATTATGCTAAAGACCATTCAGACCTGGTCCTTTTTCCATCTGTAAGTTTCTTCTTCCTTTGGGAAGTATTTTTTATGCTTGGTGCTATTGCCCTTTGTCAACAAACGAGATCTGGGTACTTACCGCCTTGCATCATGGGATATGGGGCTGCCTCGAGCTGGTAAAAGTGACTCTCGAGCTTAGCAAGTGCCGAGTCGGAGCCGAGGGATCTGCTCCGAACCCATCAAGCAAGAAAGAAGGCGAGAGAAGACAACTAACATGGAACGTTATGGTAGGTACATGACTTCTTATTCAGCTATCTCAGCTAGATACAACACTGATCCACCTGTGTTTTCACATCCTTTGTTAAGGCAATTTCTTAGAGGAATCAAGAATATAAAGCCCCCAAGAAAGGCACCAGTACCAGCTTGGGACCTCAGTTTTGTCCTAGAAAAATTGACTCTACCTCCCTTCGAGCCAGCAGCTTCTGTGGATTTACAATTTCTTTCCTGGAAGACAGCTTTCCTGCTGGCCATTACCTCAGCAAGAAGGGTTTCGGAATTACAGGCCTTAATGGCAATACCTCCGTTCATAACTTTTCACAGAGACAGGGTCTCCTTACGAACCAACCCTACCTTTCTGCCAAAAGTGGTATCTAGGGTTTCTTTAAATCAAGCAATTCACCTGCCTACTTTCTTTCCCAGTCCTGAGAACAAAGGGAAAAGACTGTTACATACCTTGGACATACACAGACAACTTCGCTACTACCTAGACAGAACCAAGACCAGTAGGAAGTCTGATCAGCTTTTTGTAGCTTCCTGGAGTACAAGGAAAAGCAATTTCCAAACAGACAATTTCAAAATGGATTGGACATTGCATCAGATTCTGTTATTCCTTCCATGGAAAGAGTGTGCCAGCCAATGTCAGACCACACTCCATCAGAGCTACAGCCACCTCTACAGCATTTTAAGAGGGGTGCCTACAAAAAACATTCTAGAAGCTGCTACATGGAGCTCCGTGCATACATTTTCCAAACACTACAACCTCCTTTATATTCCAGATCCAGAGCAGGCTTTGCTTGGCAGTCCTGCAGGGATTGATAGCTACACCATCCTTTCTTAGAGCATACCACCTCCCCCAGCTAAGCTATGGTATTCAACCCATATGTTATGACTGCAGTTGCATTCTTGAAGGACATAGTACAGTTTTGTACCTACCATAAATGTAGATGTCCGATTGATATGCAACTGCAGTCGGTTTCCTCCTCCTTCCCCTCTATGCCTTGGGTCCACTCTCCCTGTTATCCTTAGCTGAGGATATCTGTTATGGTGTATCTGTTTATTGCTTATTTATTGTCTGGAAACCTATTATTGTCTTCCAATTTGATTACAGCCTTCCTTTGAGGGCACCTGGCATCTGGGGCAAGAAACACTGAAGAAGATGGCGTCGGCTGATGCTTATATACTCCAGCCGCTCTGACGTCGGAGAGAAATGTGACATCAGCCGACGTCGGACCCAGACTTTGGAATCCGGCCGACCGAGGGCTGCCTGAGGCAGGACAACCCATATGTTATGACTGCAGTTCCATGTCTATCGGACATCTACATTTATGGTAGGTACAAAACTGTACTTTCTTTTCAGCGACCTTTTCCATGCGGTCCCTGAATTACCTGTGCCACTTTACCCGTCTTCAGTGGGATCTCCTGAAAGAGCGTGGAGATAGCCTCCAAGATCCATCAGCTGAGGGGGCCCAGGCTAAGACAGCCTCCCAGCTGGCGACTCTTAATTCAGTGGTAAACCCCTCCATGAGGCTCATTTCGTATGCAGCTGATGGTGTGAGTAGAGCCGCAGGCACAGGCGTGGCCCTAAGGAGGCACGCTTGGATGCGTTATTTAACTTTGCGGAACCTTTCATAGCGTCTTTCACCAACATCCTTTTTGATGGTTCCTCTCTTTTCGGATCACAGGTGAAAGATAAACTTACCAGGAGTGAGCAGGAAGGCAAGACTTTCTCTGCCATAGGAGTAAGTTTTTCCACTCCTCCTAAGGGTCAGAAGAGTGGAAAGATGTGGTTCTGAAAATCCCAGGGAGCCTTGCCTGACACACGTGGTGAGTTCCCATCCATGGGCAAAGGAGGGAACAATAACAGACGCCACCCTCATGGCAGAGGGAGTCCACAAAATCAGGGCAGCAGAGAACCTTTCTCTGAGAAGCCCTTCCAGCATCCCTGAATGGTTGCCCACCTCTGGATTCAGTTGGGGGAAGATTATCGCTGTACCCAAGAGCCTGGTAAGACATGACACAAGGCAAATGGGTACAGTCTGTCCTATCAGGAGGCTACAGAATTCCCTTTGTTCGCACCCCCTTGAGGTCAAACAAGTCCCTTCCAGCCAATCTGAGGGACCAAGTAGTGCAAGAAGTCTCAAAACTGCTAAGAAAAAGGGCCATCCAGCAAGTCCCAGCAGACCAACAAGGATCCGGAATTTACTCAAGGTTCTTTTTGGTACCAAAAAAGACAGGGGACTGGAGACCCATTTTGGATCTCAGCAGACTAAACAAGTCTGTACAAAGAACGAAGTTCCGGATTGTCACGCTTCAGTCCATTTTACCCTTCCTGGGTCAGGACAATTGGATGTGCTCCATAGATCTTCAGGATGCGTACTACCACATCAAAATGGACAGACGCTCCAGAAGATTCTTTCGCTTCCGGCTGGGAGCCAGCCATTATCAGTTCAGAGCTCTGCCCTTTGGTCTCACCACAGCCCCCAGGTTGTTTACCAAATGTATGGCAGTAGTTACCGCTCACCTGAGATGGCAAGGATTCCAGGTATTTCCATATCTCGACGACTGGCTCCTCACTGCTACCACCAGACATCACCTTCTGTGAGCCAGAGACTGTACTATCGACACTCGCTCCAGGTTAGGTATCACAATAAGTTTCGAAAAGTCTGCATTGTTGCCCTGTCAGTCTAACCTTTATAGGCGCAAATTTAAATACCAAAGACATGTTAGTGAGCCTCCCACCAGACAGGGTGTTAGTGATTCGTCAGCATGTCAAGGTTTTATTAGCATGCAAAAGAATTCAAGCCAGGTTTGTCCTTCAAACTGTGGGTCTCATGGCAGCAGCGATCGTACTTGTCCCTCTAGCTCGTTTTCACATGAGGATTCTCCAGTGGCTTCTTTTCACCCAATGGTCCTTCCAGCAACCTCCCATGTCTTACATGATTATGTTCACTCAAGCATGCAAGAAGCACCTTGCATGGTGGATGGGTCTCCGCATCAGTGCTCCACGGCAGACCATTTGTTCTCCCCCCTCCAGTGCCTACAGTGGCCACGGACGCCTCCCTGATCGGGTGGGGGGGGGGCATTATCAGGGCAGAACAGTCCAAGGCACCTGGCAACCTCATGAGTATCATCTGCACATAAATGTCTTGGAGATGAGAGCCGTGCTCTTAGCGTTGCAGGCTCTTTAGGACTCTCTTCCTACCCGGGACTATTGCAGTTCAAACGGACAATATGTCTGTAGTGTGGTACATCAACAAGCAGGGCGGAACCAGGTCCTACCCCCTATGTCGAGAAGCACTCGGACTCTGGCAGTGGGTGATCTCTTCCCAATAGTTTTTGATGGCAACGCACATCCCTGGAAGGTCCAATGTCATAGCAGACAGACTGAGCAGAGCAATTCTCATGCCTCACGAGTGGTCTCTGAACCAGGTAGTTGCGGACCAAATCTTCCACAAATGGGACCAACCTTGCTGCGACCTGTTTGCTGCACTTGCTGTTGAAGGGAGTTGCAATTTCTTCTCTCTCCTTCCACTTCCCGGACATTCCCCCAGAGACGTTCTGGTCCACGATTGGCCTCAGGGACTTCTTTATGCATTCCCCACTTTCCCCTCATCCCGAAGCTAATTCAGAAAGCTACCGTTTTGGGTTGCAAAATGATCCTCATTGCTTCTTACCGGCCTCGAAAAATATGGTTCCCGTTCCTGCATCACAATCTTCTCGAGCAGCCTTGGATTCTGGACCTAGCTCCAGACCTCCTGATTCATCAATCGGGCGGGCTTCACCAATCTCTACACTCTGTCCAGCTCACGGCTTGGTTGCTCCACTTCCAACCTTAGCCAGGCTCCCAGATATCTCCCCCTCTGTGCGTGAAATCCTTTTGTCATCAAACAAGTCTACAACCAGAAAAACTTATGCTAGTAAGTGGAAACATTTTTCTTCCTAGGCAGACACAAAAAGTATAGACCCATTTTCAGCCCCTGTACACTACATTTTGGAATTTTTTGCGGAGCTCTTCCATGCTGGGTCCGCGTCCACTACAATTAGTTCAGTTAGCTGCAATTTCAAATTTTCACATTGGACTGTCGGAAAACAGTATCATGTCCCATAAGCTATGTAAGGCCTTTCTCAAAGGAACCTCTCTGCTCAGGCCCCCAGTGAGAGATCTTCCACCACCGTGAGATCTAAATTTAATTTTAGCTTCTTTAATTTTGCCACTTTCGAACCTGCAGCTTCTTGTTCATTGAAGTTCTTATCTTGGAAAACCCTTTTTCTGGTAGCTATTACTTCAGCCAGAAGAGTTTCGGAACTACAGGCTCTCTATCCGTCCCCCATACCTCGTGTTCCACAATGACAGGGTTGCTCTTAGGACTAATCCTTCCTTCCTAAGGTCTCTTCAGAGAGTAACTTGAATCAGTCCATAGACCTTCCTGTGTTTTTCCTGAACCACTCCAACAGGGCGGAATATAAGTTGCATCAGTTAGATGTTCACAGGTAACAACGCTTTTATTTACATAGAACTAAAGACATTAGAAAATCAGATGAACTTTTCCTGTCCTATGCAGTAGGTAAACAAGGTCTTCCGGTCTCCAAGGTAACATTATCCAGGTGGTTGACTTCAATCATCACATTCATATATCAACTCAGGAATAAAAAATTAACAGTCAAACCAAAAGGTCACTCCACCAGAGCTTTAGCTACTTTGGTGGCTTTTCAGGCTAGGTTGCCCATGGAATCTATTTGTGCTGTGGCTACATGGGCCAACCCATATACCTTTATTTCGCATTTCAAGTTGGATTTGGTTTCCAGGAACAGAGCTGATTTTGGTTCCACTGTTCTGAAGAGTCTCTTCCGATGAGCCACCCAAGGCTTTAGGTGCTAGGGACGCTGTCCCAACCAGCAAGAATGAAGGCGAGATACACAACTTAACATAAAGAAGTTATGTACCTACCATAACGTTCCATGTTAGTTGTCTTCTTCTCGCCTTCTTTCTTGCGTCCCACCCTTCATCCCCCTATCTTAGTGGACCGAGACGAGTTCTTCTTGATTTTTCAGTGGCTGAGTCTTCTCTGGCCATTTCTTTCTGACTAGTAGTCTCTCCAGTAAGATCCTTGCATTCTAGGATAGGGCTCCCTTATTATTATGTCTGCAGTTAGACTTACAAACGAGATCTGGGTATCGAGCGCCAGACATCATGGGATATAGGGGGGCCTCGAGCCAGTAAGCAGCTCTCGAGCTTTTGAAGATGGCCGAGTCGGAGCAGAGGATCGGCTCCGAACCCAACCAGCAAGAAAGAAGGCGAGAAGAAGACAACATGGAATGTTTTGGT
Organism: Protopterus annectens; assembly: GCF_019279795.1. Taxonomy (NCBI): domain Eukaryota; kingdom Metazoa; phylum Chordata; order Ceratodontiformes; family Protopteridae; genus Protopterus; species Protopterus annectens. The sequence continues at coordinate 279,885,457 of NC_056746.1, forward strand.
AGGTACATAACTTCTTTTTCTGGTGGCTTCTCTTAAAGATTCCGCTAGGAAACTTTATTGCAGTAAATAGAAGCATTTTTCCATTTGGGCCTCACAGAGTAAACTAGATTCCTTTATAGCCCCCGTTCCAGCGGTTTTGGATTTCTTGTCTGGCATTTTTCAGCAAGGAGCTAGATGTTCTTCGTGTTTCACTGTTGCAGTCATTACATTTTGGTAATCTGCTGGCAGGTTGCCCTCAGTCGGCCTGAATTCCAAAGTCTTGAGTCCTGCGTCAGTTGCTGTCTTCCCTTCCATGACGTCGGGTCATCAGGGGTATAAAACATGCAGCCAACGCCGTTTTCTTTAGTCTTTGCCGCCCGGTGCCCGAAGCAGAAGCATTTCGCAAGTGCCAGTCGGCCGACTACTGCAATATTCACGTATGAGTTTCAGAACCGAAGTCTTCAATAAAGCTAAGTACCCCATTGGGGAAACTTTTTTCTTGCTTTTTACTGATGTCAGAAAAAGTTAATAATTGTATTACTTGTGGGAAGCAAATACCTCATAAGGATTTCCATTTATACTGTATTCCTTGCCTAGGCCCTGATCACAATGTGCCTGGCTGTCATTTTTGTGCTAGATTTAACCAGCACACTATTAAGCGTCAGTATATTTTTGCATCTAAGTATTTTGGAAACAGATTTAACTACCCAGAAATGTCTTCGGATAGCAATCCGGCGACCGGGGTACATAAAAAACGCAAAGAAAAGGACAGAGAAAGGCAGTCGAGATCCAAAACTGACGACAAAGCTTCTCCTAAGACAGTCGCCAGTTCACCAGTACTCAGTGAGGTGCTTTCGCAGCCCCTGATACCCGCTACCTTTGAGTCGCAGGCCTCTACTGACACCCATGTGGAGTCCGGCATGCCACAAGATACTCAAGGTATTGGACCGACAGATGTATCTCCCTCGGATGGGTCCAGAGCTGCTGAGCAGGCACCGGCTTCTGAGGGTGTATTCAGACCTCAACATTTTTATATCAAACCGACGAAAGCTGCAAAACCAAAGGCAAAAACACCTTCTAAAACTAAAAAAAAACGACGCCTGAGCAACGTGCACAGGCCTCTATGCCTAAAAAACAGATGATCAAAATGGCTGAAGACCTTATTACCTAGATCAGGAGTACCCATCCCCATCCAGATAAAAGAGGCCTAACAAGACACTGACTATGAATCTTCAGATCAGGTTTCTATTTCTTCTGATTCCTCTTTTGATCAGGAATTATCTTTACCTCCCTATGAGGATTCTGATGCTGAGGAGTCTATTCCATCTGCATCTCCTCCTGAGGATTATTCATTTGGAGAAACCTTGCATACTTTGAAGGAGCATTTTCACTGGGAGAGTCAAGGCTTCTCAGAATCAAAAAAAGAGGCTCAGGGATTTCCTCCTTCTCCCTCAGCACAAGCCTTTAGCCATTCCCCCTGTGTTAGACATTGTGGATGATGTTTTTTCAGAGTCAAGCCTGACTCTTTACCTCCGGCTCCCAGTAAGCCTGACAGGTATTACAGGGTCCCTGACTCTCATAATTTTTATTTGGAAACCCTGCTGCTGATCCTGAAACTATTTCGCAGGGTCCAAAGGTAGTTAAGGCCTCAACAGGAAAAAAACTCTACCCCCTCCGACAGAGATTCAAGGGCGCTGGACAGATGGGGAAAAAAGGTTTATACATCTGCAACCTTGGCAATCAGGGCCTTAAACTGTCGATTTCATATGCTTATGTACCAACAATATGTTATGGGATTGCTGAAACAAAATTATGTTGATTTCAGAATGTGCAGAAAATAAGGAATTGCAGGAATTATTGCATGCAGCTGAACAGGTTGGAAAGCATACTTTGCAATGTAGTTTTGATTCTTTAGAGGCCTCCAGCAGGGCCGCAATTACTGGATCTGTGATTAGGAGGCATGCCTGGTTAAGGTAACAAAATTTGCCTGATCATGCTAAAGCTAAATTGCTTGCTGCACTTTTACAGCATGATTCTCTGTTTGGTATTAAGGCAGAAGAGGTTTTAAAGAAAATGGAAGACAAAGCTAAGTCTATGCAAACAGTTAAAGATTTCTTACAAGTGCAGCCACCTAGATTCAGTAGACACTGGCCTACAAAAAAATTGGTCCTTTCCTGTGTCAGACAGAGCTCAAAGGGGCAAATCCAGCCGTCCTAAGGGTTCCAGGTACCAGGCTCAAGACTCATACAGGTCAAAGCAGTGGGGCGAATCCACCTCCAAATCTGGAGGAGATAAAGCGCAAACCTACAGAAAGCAATCCCAATGACTTCCCTCTGCCTACACCAAGCACTTGTCTTTTGGCAGCACCCATAGGGGGAAAATTAGCACTTTTTGCTCAAAATTGGCAGTAAATACCCCAGGACAAGTGGGTACTGAACATCGTATCACAGGGATACAGATTCCATTTCCACACTCTGCCAATGACAAATGGTTGGCCAGACCTGCCAAAAAAAACAATGGGCAGAGGAACAGAAACAGGTTATGTCCCTCATGGATATAGGGGCCATTCAGACAGTACCAGAACAGGAAAAAAGACAAGGTTTTTACTCGACTGTTCTTGCTACCCAGAAAGGACAAGGCCTGGCGGCCAATACTGGATTTATTGATTTTGAACACATACCTGGACATTCCAAAATTCAAAATGCTCACTCTGCAACAGCTTCTGTCCATCCTGGGCAAGAATGCTTGGCTGGTGACTTCAGACTTAAAAGAGGCATACCTGCATGTCCCAATAAGACAGTCGTGCTGAAGATACCTCAGATTCCAGGCTGGCTTAATGCATTACCAAATCTCTGCACTGCCCTTTGGCTTATCTACTGCGCCCAGGGTCTTTACAAAGTGCCTGGCACCAGTAATTGCATTTTGCAGACAAAGATGTATTCAAATATATCCTTACTTGGACGACTGTCTCATTCAAGCACAGAACAAGGACAATCTTCTACGACACCTGGCATTTGTGAAAAGGATTCTAGCATGCCTTGGGTATACCATAAACGAAAATAAATCACAACTGGTACCCTCTCAAAAGATAACATTCCTGAGTGCAAGCTTGCATACAACTGCCCAGATGGCTTACTTCACGCCAGACAAACAAAGGCAACTGACTACTTACTTCAAACTGATGGCAACAAAAACCCAGTCTTCTGCAAATCAAATTCTGCAGGCTCTGGGCTTCATGGCATCCTGCATCCTACTAATTCCATAGGCAAGACTGCATATGAGGAAACTTCAATGGTACCTCAAAGGTTTATGGAGTCAACATTCACACAGTCTGGAAACAATGATTCCTCTCATCCCCTGCCTGCAACAGGAGTTTCTATGGTGGGCAAAGGCCTGTCACCAAAACATGGGACGGCCCTTCACTTTACCCCCTGCCAGCCAAACCTTAACAACAGACTCATCAGATTATGCCTGGGGGGCCCACATGGCAGGAAGTTGCATTCAGGGCATATGGGCATCAAATCAAATGCATCTACATATCAACCAGAAAGAGATGCTAGCTGTTCAAAATGCCCTAACAGCCTTCAAGGGCTTACTTCATCCAGGAGAACTACTGATAAAGACGGACAACACCACAGTCATGTGGTATATAAACAAGCAAGGGGGCACACACTCATACCCCCTTTGCAGATTAGCCATGGCACTGTGGGACACAGCTTTGATCTACCAAATAAATCTTCAAGCTCAATTCCTACCAGGAAAACAGAACACTCTGGCAGACGATTTAAGCAGAAACCTTATGGATCCTCACAAGTGGAAACTAAATCCACAAGTATTCGGCATGATAACAGAGAAATGGGGGAGCCCAGACATAGATCTATTTGCCTCTCCTCAAAACTATCTATTGAAAAAATTCTGCACAAGGACTTATCACAGACAAGCATGGAAAGTGGACGCCCTATCCTTCAGCTGGAAAAACCTGTCAGTTTACGCCTTTCCTCCTCTGCCTCTTCTACCCAAGGTCCTCCTAAAAGTCAGACAAGAGAAGCCAAAGATGATATTAATTGCCCCGGACTGGCCCCGCCAATACTGGTACCCAATCCTAAGGAACTTGTCTCAGTACCCAGCTTGGACCTTGCCTCAAAGACCACAACTACTGTACCAGCAAAACAATCAGATCCTGCACAATCAACTACAGACTCTGAACCTCGCAGCGTGGCTAATCATGTAATCATACGAATGACACCTCTCAATAAAGCTGTGATGGATGTCGTTTTGGAAGCTAGAAGGCCTAGTACTAGGAAAATCTTATGCTGACAAATTGAAGAGATTCTGTGCTTGGAATCGAGCACAAGGAACTGATACAGCAGAACCACATATTCCTCAGATATTACAATACTTAACTGAGATGCTTGACAAAGGCCTATCTTTCTCATCAATCAAAATCCATGACTCTGCCATTTCGGCTCATTACAGTACAGAGCCACCAATCTTTTCTCATCCTTTACTAAAGCAGTATCTTAGAGGAGCCAAAAACCTAAGGCCTCCTAGAAGATCACCATTACCTGCATGGGACCTCAATTATGTGTTGGAAAAGCTCACCCTGCCTCCATTTGAACCAGCCGCTACCGTTTATATAAAGTTCATATCATGGAAGAAAGCTCTGCTACTAGCAATTACTTCAGCAAGAAGAGTTTCAGAGCTACAGGCCCTCATGGCTGTAGAGCCTTTTATCATATTTTACTCAGACTGGGTGTCTCTGAGGACAAATCGTACTTATATGCCTAAGGTGGTTTCCAGTGTGACTCTTGAGCAAACAATTCATCTGCCAACTTTTTATCCAAATCAGCAGAACAAAGGGGAGAGAATTCTGCATTCCTTGGACGTACACAGACCGCTAAGATTCTACTTGTGCAGGACAAAAGCTCTAAGAAAAACTGAGCAATTACTAGTGTCATATGCTGCATGATCAGAAGGAAAATCTATCTCAAAGCAGACAATTTCTAAATGGATAAGCCACTGCATCTGTTTCTGCTACTTACACCATGGTAAACCTGTGCCCAAGGGCATTAGGCCTCATTCCACCAGAGCTGCAGCTACTTCGGCAGCCTTTCTCAGAGGAGCACCAACCAAAGACATTCTAGAGGCTGCTACGTAGAGTTCTATTTACACCTTTACAAAGCATTACCATTTGCCTTTCTAAGTCCAGGGCAGGCTTTTCCACTGCAGTTCTGCAGTGCCTTATAGCCACTGCTAATGCTATCTAGTTCCATCCTCCCATCCATAGCTTTGGGATTCTGCCCAAATGTAATGACTGCAACAGTGAAACACGAAGAACATAGTAAAGTTGTGTACACTTACCATAAATGTAAATGTTCGAGTGTATTCACTGTTGCAGTCTGGATTACCCACCAGCCAGTCCCCTTTCTATACCTTTTCTTTCCTTCGCTATACTCAAAAGCCTTTGTGGTGTATTTGCTTTTAGTTGAAGGTAAATTTTATATTTTCTAAAAAGCATTTATATATTTACAGTTACATATATATATATATATATATATATATATATATATATGTGTATATATTTTTGCTCCCCATTTGGGGGGCCCCTGACATCTGAGGCAAGAAAAACTGAATAAAATGGCATCGGCTGCATGTTTTATACCCCTGACAACCTGACGTCATGGAAGAGGAGGCAGCAACCGACGCAGGTCCCCAGACTTTGTTATTCAGGCCGACTGAGGGCAACCTGCCAGCAGATTACCCAAATGTAATGGCTGCAACAGTGAATACACTCGAACATCTACATTTATGGTAAGTGTACACAACTGTACTTTTTGTGCCTTCTTCAACGCCCAAACTATTCATTGTCAGGCCCTTAATGTAGCTAAATAATTTCATCTTCGATCTCCGTATTCCGAAATGGCTTCGGTAAGCCATCTGACTGCCAATCTTCAGAAAAAACCTAAGGATAAAGACAAGGAAAGACCGCACGGGTGCAAAACTGCCGACAACGCTTCCATTAAGCTAGTCGCCAGTTCGCCATTACTCAGTGAGGTGTTTTCACAGCCCCTGATACCCTCTTTGATGGATTCACAGGCTGCTACCGAGACCGGTTCGGAGTCTGGTATGCAGCGAGACTCTTCTTTGACTAGGGTACCTGCGGATGTCTCTACCTTGGATGGGTCCGGAGCCGATGTGCAGGCACCGGCTTCTGAGGAAGTTCTTCGCTCAACTGATGTTCGACTCTAATCGACTTCTGTTTCAACCAAAACTACGAGTTTCTTAGGCCCAGAGTATGCACTACACCTAGATAACCGACGAGCAAAGCACATGCACTTGCTTCCATGCCACAAAAACAAATGCTTAAAATGGCAGAAGACCTTTTACGCTGATTAGGGGATGTCAGCCTTCCCCTGCTAAGAGAAAAAGAGACCAGTCCCCTACAGCTTCTACAGACCAGGAGTCAGATGACTTTGAGATTTCTGATTATGGAGACATGCCCTTATCTGCTAATGAGGATTCAGATGCAGAGGAATCTGTTCCCTCTGCCTCCCCTCCAGAGGATTTTTCTTTTGCTGAAACCTTCCATACATTCAGAGCATTTCCACTGGGAATTCCAAGACTATCCTCAGTCCCAAAAGAGATTCAGAGAATTCCTAGAGATGTTCTTCGTGTTTCACTGTTGCAGTCATAACTGTAGGGTACTCCTGCCGGCAGGCAGCCCGAGGTCGGCCAGAATATCAAAGTCTGGGTCCGGCATCGGCTGTATCAGCAAGTACCCTGACGTCAGAACGCATGGGTATAAAGCTGACAGCCGACGTCATCTTCTCCAGTCTTTCTTGCCATGCGGTGCAAAGCAGTTCGCTAGTTGTTGGTTGGCAGTTTCAAGACAACGTGGTGTGATTGTCGTCGGTCCGAAGTTTTCTACTTCTCTTCTCAAAGCTAAGTACCCCATTGGGGAAACCTTTTTCTTGCTCCTCCGATGTCAGAAAAAGTTAATAATTGTGTATCATGTGGAAAACAAATACCTCATAAAGATTTTCACTCTTACTGTCTACCTTGCTTAGGCCCTGACCACGACGTTTCTTGCTGTCGGTTCTGTGCCAGGTTTAATTCTCGCACTATCAAGCGTAGGTACGATTGGGCCTTAAATTACTTCGGTAGACGATTTAATTATAGGATGTCGTCGGATACTTTACCGACTACCGGAATACAGAAGAAACACAAAGACAAGGACAGGCCTCCGAGGTCCAAACAGGATACTTTGCAGCCGGAGCCAGCTTCGGGTTCGGCAGTCGTCAGTGAGGCGCTTTTGCAGCCCCTGTCGTCCGCCACTTCAGAACCAATGGCCGACACGGACTCCCATGGGGAGCCATCTAGGCCTAGTAATTTGTCTGCTGCAGGACCTTCGGACGTCGCTCCTTCAGATGGGACCGGAACCGCTGTGCAGGTACCGGCTTCTGAGGGGGTCTTCAGGCCTTCACATATTACTATTTCCACAAAGACAAAGGCTAAGTCAAAGACTCCTGTTAAATCCAGACTTTCTGCTCAAGCTTCTTCGGATTCAGCTCCTAAGACTCAGAAGCAATTACTACGGATGGCTGAGGATTTATTAACTATGATTAGGGGCTCTCACCCTCCTCCAGAGAAAAGGCCTAGACAGGATATCCCTTATGATTCCTCTGATCAGGCTCTGTATCTTCAGTTTCTTCCTCTGATCAGGATTACTCTCTTCCTCCTTATGAGGATTCGGATGCAGGGGATTCTGTTCCCTCTGCCTCTCCCCCTGAAGATTTCTCTTTTGGGGAAACCTTGCATGAGATGAGGGAGCATTTTCATTAGGAAGGTCAGGATTATTCTGCTCCCAAAAAGAGACGTAGGGAATTTCTTCTTCTCCCTCAACACAGGCCTTTAGCTATTCCTCCTGTACTTGACATTGTGGATGATGCCTTCTCTGAAGAATTTGAATTTGAATCCTGATTCCATGCCGCCTGCTCCTTCTAAGCCTGATAGATTTTACAGGGTCCCTGATTCCCATCAATTCTTATTTAAGAACCCTTCTGCTGATCCTGAAACTATTTTGCAGGGTTCCAAGGCTGCTAAGGCCGCCTCCTCTAAGAATCCTGTCCCCTCTGAAAAGGATTCTCGTGCCTTGGACAGGTGGGGCAAAAAGGTTTATACTTCAGCTACCCTTTCTATTAGAGCTTTAAATTGCCAGTTTCACATGTTTAAGTATCAACAGTTTCTTTTATCTGTTTTAAAACAAAGGCTTTCTACCTTTCCTGCATGTGCTGAGGACAAGGAATTACAGGATGTGTTGCATGCAACTGAACAAGTTAGCAAACATAGTTTACATTGTGGTTTTGATGCCTTAGAGGCTTCCTGCAGGGCTGCTGCCTCTGGTACTGTTATCAGGACACATGCTTGGCTTCGTGAGCAGAATTTACCTGAACAAGTTAAGGCTAAATTGCTAGATGCCCCTGTTCAGCATGATGTCTTATTTGGATCTAAGGCTGAGGAGGTTATTAAAAAGATGGAAGAAAAAGCCAAGTCTATGCATACTGTAAAAGATTTTTTGCAAGTACAGCCTCCTAGATTTTCTAGAAATTGGCCCTCCAAAAATTGGTCTTTTCCCACTTCTGACAGGCCTCAAAGGGGAAGATATAGACGCTCCAGAGGTCTGGCGCAGGCTCAGGACTCTTACAGATCTAGACAGTGGACTGCTTCTTCACCTAGAAGGGGAGAAGACAGACCTCATACCCAAAGAAAGCAGACCCAATGACTCCCTCTGTTGGGCTACAGGTCCTCCTTCCCTGGATGCCCCTCTCGGAGGAAAACTTTGTCTTTTTTACCAAAATTGGACTCGCATTACCCAGGACAAATGGGTGTTAGACGTGATTTTGAAAGGCTACAGATTCCACTTTCACACTCTGCCAAGGCCTTCCGGCTGGCCAGATCTGCCAAAACATCAATGGACAGAGGCCTTAAGTCAAGTGGACGCTTTATTAGCCTTAAGAGCCATAGAACCTGTTCCACCTCTAGAGGTGGGGAAAGGTTTTTACTCAAGACTTTTTCTGGTCCCAAGAAAACAAAACTCCTGGAGACCTATTCTGGACCTCTCAATGTTGAACACCTTTTTGGAAATTCCAAAATTCAAGATGCTTACACTTCAACAACTTCTCCCAATGCTCTCACAAGATGCTTGGATGGTAACATTGGACTTAAAAGAGGCTTACTTACATGTCCCCATAAGGCAACAATGCAGAAAGTACCTCAGATTCAAGGCAGGCTCGAGACACTTCCAGTTCTCTGTACTGCCATTTGGCTTATCTACTGCGCCCAGAGTTTTTACCAAATGCCTGGCTCCAGTAGTAGCTTACTGCAGACTTCAGGGGATTCAGATTTACCCCTATCTGGACGACTGTCTAATTCAGGCAGACAGCAAAGACCTTTACTTCAACACCTGCATTTTGTTCAACGCCTTCTCCTACTACTGGGATTCTCAGTGAACACAAAAGTCACATTTGATTCCTTCTCAACGAATGATCTTTTTGGGAGCTCTTCTAGACACAAGTTTACAGATGGCCTTCCTTACTCCAGAAAAACAGTTACAGCTTGCTTCAATCTTCAAGACCTTGGCAACCTTGACTCAGCTCACTGCAAGGAAATTCCTGCAGGCTTTGGGCTACATGGCCTCTTGCATCCTGTTGATTCCAAATGCGAGGCTTCATATGAGGAAACTTCAATGGTACCTAAAGAGTGTATGGTCTCAGCATTGCCACAGTCTGGATACAATGATTCCACTGATTCCCTGCCTCCAGAAGGAATTCCTTTGGTGGTCCAGGGCATGTGTTTTGAACGAAGGGAAGCCCTTTCGTCTTCCTCAACCTACTCAGATCATAACCACGGACGCCTCGGATTATGCTTGGGGAGCTCATTTTCTAGACAAATGCCAACAGGGCTCTTGGACAAACAAACACCTTCTATGGCACATCAACTTGAAAGAAATGTTGGCAGTCCAAAATGCTCTTCTAGCCTTCCAGACTCTTTTGAAGCCAGGACCACTGCTAATTCGAACAGACAATACTACAGTCATGTGGTACATAAGCAAGGGGGCTCTCACTCTTACCCCCTTTGCAGACTTGCCATGACTTTATGGGACACAGCCCTAAATTTGAATCTGGATCTTCAGGCACAGTTCATTCCAGGAAATCAGAATCTCTTAGCAGACAGCCTAAGCAGAAACATTTTGGATCCTCACAAATGGATGTTGGACCCCAACTTATTCAGCAAGTAACTGCAGTTTGGGACTGTCCTCAGATAGATCTGTTTGCATCCCATCTCAACCATCAGTTGCCTCTCTTTTGCACCAGGTCCTTCCACAAGACAGCTTGGAAAGTGGATGCCCTGTCCTTCATCTGGTGGAATCTTTCGGGATGTGCCTTCCCTCCTCTTCCTCTTCTGCCTCGGGTATTGCTAAAGATAAAGCTGGATAAACCCAGACTGATCATTTTGATAGCTCCAAATTGGCCTCGTCAATTTTGGTATCCGACTCTACTGCACCTTTGCTTGGAACCCCCTTGGAGTCTTCCTCTGACCCATTCTCTACTGTCCCAGCATCAGGGTCAGGTATTTCACTCTCAAATCAAGACTCTCTGCCTGGCAGCTTGGCTCATCAAAGGCAGTTGATTCCTTCTTCTCTTCCTAAACAAGTTTTGGATATTCTTTTGGAAGCTAGGCGTCCTAGTACAAGGAAGTCTTATGCTTCTAAATGGAAAAGATTTTGTATTTGGATGCAGGATCGTGGTTCTGATCCTTTTTTACCTGATATTCCCTCTATTTTACTTTATCTCTCAGACCTTTTGATTAAAGGTCTTTCCTTTTCTTCCATTAAAATTCATGCTTCTGCTATTTCGGCTCATTTCAATTGTGATCCTCCCATTTTTACCCACCAGCTGGTTAGACAGTTTTTGAGAGGAGCTAAGAATTTAAGACCTCCTAGATCTCCTCCTGCTCCTCCTTGGGATCTCAACTATGTCTTGGAAAAGCTTACTTTGCCTCCATTTGAGCCCGCTGCCTCTGCGGATATTAAGTTCTTATCCTGGAAGACAGCTATCTTGTTGGCCTTGACTTCTGCCAGAAGGGTGTCTGAGTTACAAGCCCTCATGGCCGTGGAACCATACCTCATCTTCCATCAGGACAGAGTTTCCTTGAGGACCAATCCTACTTTTATGCCTAAGGTAGTTTCTAGAGTGGCTCTAAATCAGACTATTCACCTTCCTACCTTTTTCCCAAAACCCCAAAATAAGGGGGAAAGGATTTTGCATTCATTGGACGTACACAGGCAACTACGTTTTTACCTGGACAAAACTAAAGATTTCAGAAAATCAGATCAATTGCTTATCTCATTTGTTTCCAGTTCTCTAGGTAAAGCTATTTCTAAGCAAACTATTTCCAAATGGATTGCTCATGGAATAAGATATTGTTACTCTCTTTATGGAAAACAGATTCCAGGTACTGTCAGGACTCATTCTACTAGCGCAGCTGCCACTTCAGCAGCCTTTCTCAGAGGAGTTCCTACCAAGGACATTCTGGAGGCTGCCACTTGGAGCTCTGTGCATACCTTTTCCAAGCACTATAACCTCCCTTTGTACTCTAAGTCTAGGGCAGGCTTTGCCTCTGCTGTTTTGCAGGGTCTTCTAGCTGCTCCTTCTTCTTCATAACCTCCTCCCGTGTTCTCAGCTTTGGGATTCTACCCTACAGTTATGACTGCAACAGTGAAACACGAAGAACATAGTACAGTTGTGTATACCTACCATAAATGTAGATGAAGTGTCTTCACTGCTGCAGTCGGTGTTTCCCTCCCTCCAGACCCCTCTTGTTTCTTTTTGCTTACTTTGTTTCCTTTTCCACTACCTTTCTGGTGTATTTGTGTTTCCCTTGGGACACCTTTTGGTTTTATGGGGGCTTCTGACATCAGGGGCAAGAAAGGCTGGAGAAGATGGCGTCGGCTGTCAGCTTTATACCCATGCGTTCTGACGTCAGGGTACTTGCTGATACAGCCGACGCCGGACCCAGACTTTGATATTCTGGCTGACCTCGGGCTGCCTGCCGGCAGGAGTACCCTACAGTTATGACTGCAACAGTGAAGACACTCGAACATCTACATTTATGGTAGGTATACACAACTGTACTTTGTCTCAGCACAGGCCTTTAGCAATCCCCCTGCCCTGGATGTTGTTGATGTTTTTATGGAATCCAGTCTTACTCCTGACACTTTACTTCCTGCCCCTAGGAAACCAGACAGGTAGTGCAGATTACCTGACACAAGTTTCTTTTCAAGAATCCTACTGATGACCCAGAGATCATTTTCCAGGGACCTAAAGGTATCAAGGCTACTACAGCCAAGAATCCCACCTCTTCGGGCAGGGATTCAAGAGCTTTGGACAGATGTGGTAAGAAGGTATAAACCTCTGCAACTCATGCTATTAGGGCATTGAATTGTCAGTTTCACATGCTGAGGTACCAGCAGCGTATTCTGGAACTTATTAAACAAAAAGTGGCAACCTTTGCAGACTGTGCAGAAAATATTGCAGGGGCTTATTCACTCTGCAAGACAAGTCAATAAGCATACTTTGCAGTGTGGCTTTGGCACCGTAGAAGCATCTTGCCGGGCAGCAGTCACTGGATCTGTACTGAGAAGACTTGCTTGGCTCAAGGAGCAGACCTTGCGAAACCATGTGAAATCAAAGTTACTAGATGCTCCTTTGAACAAGGACAGTTTGTTTGGCACCAAAGCAGAAGAGCCTGTTAAAAAGATGGAAGGAAAAGCTAATTCTATGCAGACTGTTAAAGAATTCATACTAGTGCAGCCCCCTAAATTCTGTAGGCCCCTCCAGGCCTTCTCTAACCAGACCCAGGGGAAACAGACCACCTAGACTACTGTCTCAGGGTATGCAGAGATCTAAGCAATGGAATGCCCCCACCCCTAAAGCAGGGAGTGGTAAGCCACCTCCTTATGGAAAAAACTCACAATGACTTCTTTACTCCACACCCCAGCCCTGCCCATTTGCTTGTGCCTCTAGGAGGAAAACTTGCCTTTCATGCAAAAAATTGGATGTCTTTTACACAGGACTGGTGGGTCCTCTACATTATATCCCAGGGGTGCAAATTTTATTTCCATTCACTGCCAACCCCAAGTGGTTTTCCAGACCTTCCTCCAAACCTGTGGGCAGAGGCTCAAAGCCAAGTAGCTTCCCTCCTCAATATTAGAACTATTCAGTCAGCTCCAGTAGAACAGAGGGGTCAAGGATTCTACTGCAGACTCTTCCTGGTACCCAGGAAAGAGGGCTGTTGGCGCCCAATCCTGGATCTTTTAATTCTCAACACCTTCCTGGTGGTACCAAAATTCAAAATGCCTTCCCTGCAACAGCTTCTTCGTATGCTAGCCAAGGATGCCTGGTTAGTCATCCTAGTCTTAAAAGAAGCCTATCTGCACATCCCCATAAAGGTGTCATGCAGGAAGTATCTAAGTTTCGGGGCAGGATGTATGCATTATCAGTTCTCTCCACTTCCCTTTCGCTTATCTACTGCGCCCAGAGTTTTCACAAAATGTCTGGCTCCAGCCATTGCATACTGCAGGGAGAGAAATATCCAAATTTTCCCATACATGGATGACTGCCTGATTCAGGCAGACAGTCAGGAATTGCTGTTGCAGCACCTGACAGTTGTGAAACACCTTCTCACGTCCTTGGGATACACCATCAATGAAAAGAAATAAAAACTGGTACCCAGTCAAATGATTGTATTCCTGGGAGAAAGCTTGGACACAACATCCCAGATGGCATTCCTCACTTCAGAAAAACAAGTCTGTCTGACAGCCTACTTCAAACAAATGGCCACCAGAACCCAGCTGTCCACAAGAAAAATACTGCAGGCGCTAGGGTTCATGGCCTCATGTATGCTGCTAATTCCATATGCAAGACTGCATATGAGGAAACTTCAGTGGTACTTAAAAAGTCTTTGGTGCCAACATTCTCAAGACCTGGAAACAGTCATTCGTGTCATATCCTGTCTAAGGACAGGGTTCCTTTGGTGAGCAGAAGCATGCTACCACAACAAGGGACTACCCTTTTCTCAACCCCACGCCGCCCAAACCCTAACCACAGATGCGTCATACTATGCCTGGGGGCACACATGTACAGCAAATGCATTCTGGACCACTGTAGCCCAAGTCAAGTTAATCTGCACATGAACCAAAAAGAGATGCTATCTGTGCAGAACACCCTGCAGCTTTTTGATCCCTACTCTTTCCAGGACAACTGCTAATCAAAACAGACAACACCACAGTTATGTGGTACATCAACAAGCAGGGGGGGACCCACTCCTACCCACTCTGCAGGTTAGCCATGGCCCTGTTGCACACGGCCTTAGACATGCAAGTCCATCTGCAAGCTCAGTTCCTGCCAGGCAAACAAAACTCACTGGCAGGCAACTTGAGCAGAAATCTCCTAGACCCACACAAGTGGCAATTGGAGCCCAGCACCTTTAGCCTTCAGCGGTAGATCTCTTTGCCTCCCCCTGCAACCACCAGTTCAGCAAATTCTGCACCAGGAATCCTCACAGCAGGGCCTGGAAAGTGGATGTTCTATCTTATCAGTGGGTAAATCTCTCAATCTATGCCTTTCCCTCTCTTCCCCTTTTCTCAAGTGTATTACTCAAGATAAGACAGGACAGACCAAGGACAATTCTGATTGCCGCGGCTTGGCCACGCCAGCACTGATACCCACTCCTGCGCAGCCTGTCAACAGTGCCACCCTGGTACCTACACCAGAACCTAACCCTGCTCTCTCAGCAGGAGGGACAGATTTTGCATCCACAACTGCAAACCTTAAATCTTGCTGCCTGGCTTATTCCTTGAATTCTCCCCCAGCAGCCCTAAGCAAGCAGGTGCTGGACGTCATTCTTGAAGTCAAAAGACCCAGTACAGGAAAATCCTGAACTGATAAGTGAAAAAGGTTCTGCTCCTGGATTCTATCTAAAGGAGAGGACACAACTCTGCCCTCCCTGCCTCAAGGCCTGGATTACTTAGCAGATCTACTCCACAAAGGTTTGCCTTCTCCTCCATTAAGATACATGCCTCAGCCATTTCGGCTCATTACAACACTGAGCCACCTCTCTTCTCGCACCGTCTTATCAAACAGTTCCTGAGAGGGGCAAACAACTTAAGGCCACCAAGGAGAGCACCAACTCCTGCTTGGGTCTTTAACTTTGTACTGTAAAAGCTCATGCTTCCCCCCCCTTTGAACCTGCTGCGTTAGCAGACTTAAAATTCCTCTCTTGGAAAACAGCGTTGCTTTTGGCCATCACTTCAGCTGTAAGAGTGTCTGAGCTACAAGCACTTATGGCTGTGGAACCTTTCATTATTTTCCATGCTGACAAGGTTTCCCTCAGGACTGACCCTTCCTTCATACCTAAAGTGGTGTCCAGTGTGGCTCTCAACCAATCCATCCATTTGCCAACTTTCTTCCCTAATCCTCAAAATAAAGGGGAAATGATCTGCACTCCTTGGACGTGCACATACAGCTCAGATTCTACCTTGGTAGGACTAACCCCTTCAGAAAATCGGACCAGTTACTAATCAGTTTTGCAACAGAGGCAGAGGGCAAGGCCATTTCAAAACACAATTTCCAAATGGATAGCATACTGCATCCATTTGTGCTACAAGCACCATGGGAAACCAACCCCTCTGGAGGTCAGAACACATTCCACTAGGGCAACATCTACCTCTGCAGCATTTCTCAGGGGAGTCCCTACCAGGGACTTCCTGGAAGCTGCTACCTGGAGTTCAGTACACACCTTCACCAAGCATTACCAGCCTCCTATCTTATCCAAATCCAGGGCAGGTTTTGCAACAGTAGTCCTTTGAGACATACTAGCTAGCCCCAACTCTTCTTGACTGCCTCCACCCTTCTTCAGCTTTGGGAATTCACCCAAGTGTGATGACTGCAACAGTGAAACACGAAGAACGTAGTACAGACGTTCTTTGTGTTTCACTTTTGCAGTCATTACATTTGGGTAATCTGCTGGCAGGTTGCCCTCAGTCGGCCTGAATAACAAAGTCTTGGGTCCTGTGTCGGTTGCTGTCTCCTCTTCCATGACATCAGGGGTATAAAACATGCAGCCAACGCCATTTTAATCAGTCTTTCTTGCCGTGCGGTGCTCATAGCAGAAGCAGTTCGCAAGTGCCGGTCGGCCGACTCCTGAAATTTTCACATTCGAATTTCAGAACCGAAGTCTTCAACTAAAGCTAAGTACCCCATTGTGGAAACTTTTTCTTGCTCCTTACTGATGTCAGTAAAAGTTAATAATTGCATTACATGTGGGAAGCAAATACCCCATAAGGATTTTCATTTGTACTGTATTCCTTGCCTAGGCCCTGATCACAACGTGCTTTGCTGTTGGTTTTGTGCTAAATTTAACCAAGGCACTATTAAGCGCCATTTGCTTCTAAATATTTTGGTTCGAGATTTAACTACCCTGAAATGTCATCTGTTAGCAATCCGACTACCGGAGTTCACAAAAAACGCAAAGAAAAAGACAGAGGCACACCGTTGAGGTCCAAAGCTGACGATGAAGCTTCTCCTAAGCCAGTCGCCGGCACTCAGTGAGGCGCTTTTGCAGCCCCTGATGCCCGCTACTTTTGAGTCGCAGGCCTCTACCGAGACCCATTCGGAGTCTGGTATGCCGTGCGTTTCACAAAGTATTGAACCCGTGGATGTCTCTCCCTTGGATGGGTCCGGAGCCGCTGAGCAGGCAACTGCTACTGATGGTGTTTTCAGGCTTCAACATTTTTATATTAAACCAACACCATCAACATAAACAAGGTCAAAACCGACTTCTATGTCTAAAAAACCAACGCATGAGCCACATGCTCAGACCCCTATGCCTAAAAAACAAATTATCAAAATGGCTGAGGATTTACTTACCTTGATCAGGGGTTCCCAACCCCCCCCCCGCTAAGAGGCCTAGGCAAGGCACTGATTATGAATCTTCAGATCAGGTTTCCATTTCTTCTGATTCCTCTTCTGATCAGGAATTTTCTATACCACCTTATGAGGAGTCTGATGCAGAGAAATCCATCCCATCTGCATCTCCTCCTGAGGATTGCTCTTTTGGAGAGACTTTGCATACTTTAAGGGAACATTTTCACTGGGAGAGTCAAGACTTCTCCGAATCAAAAAAGAGGCTTAGGGATTTTCTTCTTCCTCAGCATAGGCCTTTGGCAATACCTCCTGTATTAGACATTCTTGATGTGTTCTCAGAATCAAGCATGGCTCCTGATTCCTTGCCTCTGGCTCCTAGTAAGCCAGACAGATATTACAGGGTTCCTGACTCCCACAAATTTCTTTTCAAAAATCTTGCTGCTGATCCTGAGACTATTTCTCAGGGTCCCACGGGTGTTGAGGCTTCTACAGCCAAAAATCCTACCCCTTCTGATAGAGATTCCAGGGCGCTGGATAGTTGGGGTAAGAAGGTTTATACGTCTGCACCCTTGGCAATCAGGGCTTTAAACTGCCAGTTTCATATGCTTAAATATCAGCAGCATGTTATGGGCTTACTGAAACAGAAAATGATGTTGATTTCTGATTGTGTGGAAAATAGAGTTACAGGATTTATTGCATTCAGCAGAACAGGTTGGAAAGCATACTTTGCAATGTGGTTTTGATTCCTTGGAGGCCTCTTGCAGGGCCACCATAACTGGATCTGTGATAAGAAGGCATACCTGGCTCAAGGAGCAAAATCTGCCTGATCATATTAAAGCTAAATTGTTGGATGCCCCGTTACAGCATGAAAGCCTGTTTGGTTTTAAAGAAAATGGAAGACAAATCTGAATCTATGCAAACTGTAAAAGATTTCTTGCAAGTGCAGCCACCCAGGTTCAGTAGGCACTGGCTTACTAAGAATTGGTCCTTTCCTGTGTCCAGGAGAGCCACTCAGGGCAAACCCAGGTGCTCCAACGTCTCCAGATATCAATCACAGGGGTCTTACAGGTCAAAGCAATGGGGTGCTTCCACCTCCAAATCAGGAGGTAACAAAGCACAACCCTACAGTAAGCAGTCTCAATGACTTTCCTCTACCATCTCCAAGCACTTATCTTTTGGCAGCCCCCTTGGGGGGAAAACTAACACTTCATGCTCACAATTGGCAGTTAATTACCCAAGACAAGTGGGTATTAAACGTAGTATCCCAGGGGTACAGATTTAATTTCCATACTTTGCCAATTCCAAACGGATGGCCAGATCTGCCACAAAACCAGTGGGCAGAGGCCCAGAAACAAGTCATGTCCCTCATGGATATGGGGGCTATTCAACCAGTACCAGAAAAGGAAAAAGGACAAGGATTTTATTCAAGACTTTTCCTGGTACCCAGAAAAGAGAAATTGTGGCATCCAATACTGGACTTATCGATTCTGCCCACGTTCTTGGACATTCCAAAATTCAAAATGCTGACTTTACAACAGCTACTGCCTATGCTAGGCAAGAATGCCTGGTTGGTAACTCTAGACTTAAGAGGCATACCTGTATATTCCAATAAGGGAATCTTGCAGAAGATACCTCCACTTCAAAGCAGGCTTTTTGCATTACCAATTCTCTGCACTGCCCTTTGGCTTATCTACTGCACCCAGGGTCTTTACAAAGTTCCTGGCACCAGTAATTGCATTCTGCAGACGAAGAAACATTCAAATTTATCCTTATCTGGATGATTGTCTCATTCAGGCAGAGGCAAGGACACTCTTCAACATCTGGCATTTGTAAAAAGGCTTCTAGCATACCTAGAACGCAAATAAATCACAACTGGTACCCTCTCAAATAATTACATTCCTGGGTGCAAGCTTGAATACAACTGCCCAGATGGCTTACCTCACGCCAGACAAACAAATGCAATTGGCAACAAAAACCCAGTTATCTGCAAGACAAATTCTGCAGGCTTTGTGGTTCATGGCATCCTGCATTCTACTAATTCCATATGCGAGACTGCATATGAGGAAACTTCAGTGGTACCTAAAAAGTTTATGGAGTCAACATTGTCACAGCCTGTAAACAGTGATTCCTCTCATCCCGTGCCTACAACAGGAGTTTCTTTGGTGGGCATGGACATGTCACCAGAACAAGGGACTGCCATTCACCCAAACCCTAACTACAGACACTTCAGACTATGCTTGGGGGGCCCACCTGGCAGGGAGATGCATTCAGGGCAAATGGAGTCCAAGCCAAATGCATCTACATATCAACCAGAAAGAAATGCTAGCTGTTCGGAATGCTCTGATAGCCTTCAAGGACTTGCTTCATCCAGGACAACTACTGATAAGACGGACAACACCACAGTTATGTGGTACATAATCATGCAGGGGGGGTAGCCATTCCTACCCCCCTTGCAGACTATCCATGGCCTTGTGGAACACAGCCTTGACTTACCAAATGCATCTTCAAGCTCAAGTCCTGCCAGGAAAGCAAAATACTCTGGCAGACGACCTAAGCAGAAGTCTTATGGACCCGCACGAATGGAAACTGGATCCACAAATCTTCAGCATGTTAACACAGAAATGGGGAAGCCCAGACATGGAGCTATTTGCCTCTGCCCAAAACTATCAGTTGGACAAATTCTGCACAAGAACTCATCACAAAAAAGCATGGAAAGTGGATGCTGTATCCTTCAGCTGGGAAAACCTATCAGTCTATGCCTTTCCTCCTCTGCCTCTACTCTCCAAGGTCTTACTAAAAGTCAGATAGGAAAAAACAAAAATTATTCTAATTGCTCCGGACTGGCCTCGCCAACACTGGTACCCGCTTCTAAGGAGTATGTCACACCTTCCTCCGTGGTACTTGCCTCAAACACCTCATCTGTTGTCTCAGCAGAACTATCAAATTTTGCACACTCGGCTCCAAACTCTGAATCTTGCAGCATGGCTAATCAACTAATTTTACCAACCATATCTCTCACTAAACCCTGTGATGGATGTTATTTTGGAAGCCAGAAAGCCTAGTACTAGAAAATCGTATGCCGATAAATGGAAGAGATTCTGTGTTTGGAACCAAGCACAAGGAATAGACACAGCAAAGCCCAATATTCCTCAGGTTTTACAATACTTAACTGAGATGCTTGACAAGGGGCCTATCTTTTTCTTCAATAAAAATCCATGCCTCTGCCATCTTGGCTCATTACAACATAGAGCCTCCCCTCTTCTCATCCACTGCTAAAACAGTACCTCAGAGGGGCCAAAAATTTAAGGCCTCCCAGGAGAGCACCAACTCCTGCATGGGACCTCAATTTTGTGCTGGAAAAGCTCACCCTGTCTCCTTTTGAACCAGCAGCTACTGCGGATATAAAATTTCTTTCCTGGAAAACTCCTTTTCTGTTGGCAGTCACTTCAGCCAGAAGGGTTTCAGAACTACAGGCTCTCGTGGCAGTGGAGCCTTTTATTATTTTTTAACCGGACAGTGCGGCCCTCAGGACCAATCCTTCTTTTATGCATAAGGTGGTATCAAGTGTGGCTGTTAACCAGACCATTCACCTGCCAACTTTTTTCCCAAATCTGCAGAACGGGGGGGGAGCAGATTCTGCCTTCATTGAATGTACACAGACAACTAAGATTCTACTTAAACAGGACAAAATCTCTAAGAAAGTCTGAGAAACTGCTGGTAGCATTTGCTGCAGGATCAGAGGGGAAGGCTATATCAAAGCAGACTATTTCTAAATGGATAAGCCATTGCATTTGTTTCTGCTACTTGCACCATGTTAAACCTGTGCCCAAGGGGATCAGATCCCATTCCACCAGGGCTGCCTCTACTTCAGCAGCTTTTCTTAGAGGGGTCCCTACCGAACACATTCTAGAAGCTGCTACTTGGAGCTCAGTTCATACGTTCACAAAGCATTATCATTTACCTCTCTTCTCTAAATCCAGGGCAGGCTTTGCCACTGCAGTCCTGCAGGGCCTTATAGCTGCTCCTAATGCTGTTTAGTTCCATCCTCCCATCCATAGCTTTGGGATTCTACCCAAATGTAATGACTGCAACAGTGAAACATGAAGAACATAGTACAGTTGTGTACACTTACCATAAATGTAGATGTTCGAGTGTATTCACTGTTGCAGTCCAGATTACCCACCCGCCAGCCCCCTTTCTATACCTTTTCTTTCCCTCACTATACTCAAAAGCCTTTGTGGCGTATTTGGTTTTAGTTGAAGGTAAATTTTATGTTTCTAAAGTGCATTTATATATTTACAGTTTGTGTATATATATATATATATATATATTTATATATCTATATATATATATTTTTTTGCTCCCCATTTAGGGGGCACCTGACATCTGGAGCAAGAAAAACTGATTAAAATGGCGTCTGCTGCATGTTTTATACCCTTGACCTGACGTCATGGAAGAGGAGACACAGGACCCTAGACCTTGTTATTCAGGCCAACTGAGGGTAACCTGTCAGTAGATTACCCAAATGTAATGACTGCAACAGTGAATACACTCGAACATCTATATTTATGGTAAGTGTACACAACTGTACATCTGATATTGTTAATCCTCGTTCATTCCTTACGTATGGGTATGGGTTCCGAGCTCGGAACCAAGCCAGCCATTTTCCAAGGTCGCGTCAGCTTCAAACTCTCAAGCTAAACTCTTACCCACAATTCCCCTCTGCCTGTTACCTCAGATTTTGTTTGCCGCATTGCCATCCGGTCGTGTCAAGCTACTTCTTTTGAGCTAAGTAGAGTCAATTGTTGTTTAATTGCTTTACGTATTACTTTTCTGTCAGAAAAGTTGATATTTTATTGTCTTTTGCCCTATCGCATCTAGCGTTCATACTTTCCTCAGGTTTTTTCTGTCCTTTACTTACCCTTTTTACTGCGAGGTAATTTCTCCTTTACCATCGTTGGTAATCCTTTTCCCTTTCTCTTTCATACCTCGGGTACTCTCTGGTACTGTTGTTGGTACTTTTCTATTTGTTAATATGGCAGTTAAAAAGAGTAGTCCGGGGTTTAAGCGGTGTTCTAATTGTGGACACAAACTGCCTACTCCTGATGCACACTCTTTGTGTTTATTGTTTGGGAGCTTCCTATTTATCTGTTGAACCTCCTTGTATTATTTGTGAGATCTTTTCTAATAGAACTTTGTTAGAAAGGAAAAACAAGCTGATACTGAAGGGACTTCTAAAAATCTCCCTTTTCAGAGGCTATTCCTGAGTCAAAGATCTCAACCCCTCCTAAAGCCCATAAGAAAATGGATGTTTCTACTAAGGCTAAATCCTTGCCTTCGTCCCCGGCTGGGGACTCTCACCAACTAAAACCTAAAAAGGCTAAAATTTCGGCTCCGGAGCTCTCTGTCAGCCCCAGTGCTTTCGGTGCCCAGACCTTCAGCACCGAGGCCTTCGGCTCCATTAGTGATTTCGGCTCTGTCCTCTCCTGCAGCCTTCTACATATTGGCACCGAGGGGCTCCTCGGTTCAGACCATTACCTCTGTATCGGCACCGACCGTTCATTTGGCACAGACCTTGACCGCGTCGGCTTCGAGATCTTCCTCGGAACTGAGGCCTTTATTGTTGACTCCAGTTTTGTCAGTTCCAGCTTCGGCACCGACAACCACTTCGGCAGTGATCCTTGTGTCGGTGCAGACAATGACATCGACACCGATGACTTCTTCTGTGCAGACTACAGTAGTTCAGTTTTTCTCGGCACCGTTGTCCTCGGTGCGGTCAGATGAGAGGGGCACTGAGTCTGCTCTTTTGTGGACAGGCCTGTTTCGCCCTCGGTCTCTGTGAGGTCCACTAGAAGTCTTTCTGAATATGATGTGTTGCGTCTTGTGGACCAGGCATTCTTGGCCAGAGGTATTCCACCCCCCAAGAACTATCCTTCGTTGGGAGGTGATCACCCATCTCCAAAGACACCTTCTTATTCTCCTCCTTCATTGCCTTGGAAGTCCATGGATATAGTACAGTCTTCCCCTTCTGCGGTTCCCTTTATGGATCTCATTAAGGAACCGCAGTTGCTGTCGTGGCAGGAAAGTTTTGCTATGACCCAGGATGTCAGCTGTGACACGCATAGCTTGCTGCTCCACATCCATCCAGGAACTCTGAGTAGGCAGGCTTAGTCACTTAGGGGAGGAGTGCCCCCCTGTCCTAGACATACACTGCTCTCCGGGTGGACCAGCCTTCCATCTGATGGAGAAGGCTTTCGCTGCTGCTGGCGATACCGGACTGTCTATACCTCCACCCTCCTCTGGTACACTGGTTTCACAAGTCGCACCTAGCGGACACCGGGTGCAAGGGCCTCAGGACATATTCCCTCAGGAATCCCCTTTTCTGTTGTCTTCCCTAGCTTCTTCCGCTGAGGAGGTCCACCGGAAAAGTTCATGTAAGAGGAAGCACATGGACTACACAGAGGAGTCCTCACCGAAGACACAGATTTCGATATAGGGGAAGGATCCCCTCGGTCACCCTCTGAGGTATCCTTTGGCAATATCTTTGAAATTCTGAAACCGAGAGGTGACTGGCAGCCCTCTAATCCAACCCCTGAGGAATCTGTGTTCCTGCAGGCCTTTCGTGTCTGGCCCCCCTACCTCCTCCTGGGTTACTCCACTTGCCGATGAACTTGTCAAGTTCATCGTGCAGCGTGCTTGGAACGCCCCTGATACTGTTGAAACTATTCCCTGGAGGCCAGATAAGATTTTGTCCCCTCCTGCTTCAGATCTCCATTGGTCCAAAGGTCTTCCTGTAGATGCTCTGGTGGTGGCGGCCGCCGCAACAATTAAGGATCTGGCAGAAGAAGAAAGCCAGACTGTCCACCCGCCTAACAGCGTGTCCCGGGCCCTGGACAGAATAGGGAAGCGCACCTTTGTTTCAGCGACCTTTGCTATCAGGTCCCTGAATTATATGGCACATTTTTCCAGGCTTCAAAGGGATCTGGTTTCTGAGCTCTCTGAAACCTTGGCTGGTGCAGTGTCTGATGAGGTCCGTGACAAAGTAGCCTTTCAGCTGGCCACCATTGAGTCTATATCTAACTCCTCTATGCGATTGATATCTCACGCATCAGAAGGAGCAGCTAGAGTGGCGGGTTCAGCTGTGGTCTTGAGATGACACGCCTGGATCCGATTGTGAAACTTCCCGGAACCTTTTAAGCCTTCCTTTCTTAATGCCCTTATTAAGCCCTCCTCGTTTGTTGGGCCCAAAGTTAAAAGCACATTGGCCAGATGTGAACAAGATGGTAAGACCTTTTCTGCCATAGGTGTCCGTTATTCTTCCCCTCAACGTGCTTTCTCTCGAAACCAAAAGAGTGGGAAGATATGGTTCAAGAAATCTCAGGGTCCTTTCTGTGATACACAGGTCGAGTTCTCACCCAGAGGCAGAGGGGGAAACTCACAGGGAAGACGCTCCTTTCGGGGCAGAGGGGGACCGCGTAACCAGGGTTCCAGGGATTCTTTCTCTGGTCAGTCCTACCAGCGCTCCTGTAGAGCGGCCCAACTGTTTTCCTCTTGAGGTGGTTGGCGGACGTTTCTCCTTGTACCCTTCTGCCTGGCTAACCATCACCACTGATTCTTGGATACGAAGGATCGTAACTAGAGGTTATCATATCCCCTTCGATCTTTGTCCCGTCCCTTCAGAAAATCTTCCCGACATTCCACCCAGTCAAAGGGAAGAAGCAGCACTAGAGATAGAAAAGCTGCTAAGAAAAAGTGTCATCCAAATAGTCCCTCCAGACCATATAGGATCTGGATTCTACTCAAGACTATTTTTGGTGCCAACGAAAACCGGGTACTGTAGACCAATTTTGGATCTCAGTGTATTGAACAAGTTTGTGAGCGTACAAAAATTCCTGATGGTCACTATACAGTCCTATCCTCCTGCTTTTGGAAAAATACGATTGGATGTGCACTATAGATCTTCAAGATGCGTGCTACCACATAAAGGTGGACAGGCTATCAAGAAGATTTCTGCGCTTCTGTGTGGGAGACGGTCACTATCAGTTCAGAGTACTGCCCTTCGGACTCTCTACAGTCCCCAGAGTGTTCACAAAGTGCATGGCAGTTGTCACAGCTCACTTGCGAATTCAAGGATTCCAGGTGTTTCCATACCTAGACGAATGGCTCATTTCCGCCCCCACCAGACATCTACTGGAAAAAGCCCTGGCATACTCTCGCCTTGCTCCTCAAAGGCTAGACATAACCATAAACTGGCAGAAATCCAATCTCACCCCATCTCATTCAACAGAATTCATAGCAGTTATCTTGGACACAAAAAACTGCAGAGCTGCTATTCCAGAGCACAGAATTTTAAGGATAAAGCAACAACTAATTCCAATCCTTTCAAAGGAAAAATCCACGGCTCACTTGGTTCTACAGCTGTTGGGTTCCATGGCAGCCTCCATCACCATTGTTCCCCTGGCCAGGTTTCACATGAGGTTTCTACAGTGGCTACTGCTCACCCAATGGTATCCTTTTCAGCATCCTCTTTCAGCCATGGTTCGAGTAACCCACAGGTGCGAACAGGATTTAAATTGGTGGATGACATACAATCTCTCACAATGGTCTTGCCCCTTCTTCCCCCAGCATCCCAAGGCTGCAGTGACCACGGACGCCTCCCTGATGGGGTGGGCGGGGCTATGTCAGGGACAGGCAGTCCAAGGCACTTGGTCCCAACTGGAGGCCCATCTGTATATAAATGTTCTAGAGCTGAGGGCGGTGCTTCTGGTGTTGCAAGCATTCCATCCCCTGCTGCCATCTGGGACAATTGCGATTCAGTCAGACAACATGGCAGTGGTCTGGTACATCAACAAGTAAGGTGGCACCAAATCTTACCCTCTTTTTCGAGAGGCCATGAGGATATGGCAATGGGCGATAGCTACCATCCGCTTTCTTCTAGCAACGCAAATTCTTGGGAGTTCCAACATGATAGCAGACAGACTCAGCAGGTGCATTCTTCAACCTCATGAGTGGTCCCTGAATCTCTTGATAGCTGCGGAGATCTTCCACCGCTGAGGCCGTCCTTGCTGCGACCTCTTTGCATCCCCGACCAACTACAAATGCAGCAACTACCTCTTTGCATCCCCGACCAACTACAAATGCAGCAACTACTTCGCCATGATTTCCCCTCCGGGACAGTCACCCAGGGATGCTCTAGTCCACGACTGACCCTTGGATCTTCTCTACGCATTCATCCCCCTTTTTCTCATTCCCCAGTTTCTGAAGAAAGCCTGGCGGTTGAAGAGCAAAGTAATCCTCATAGCACCATATTGGCCATGACAGATTTGGTTCCCATTCCTTTGGCCTCACCTACTAGATCAACCATGGATTCTGCATCCAATCCCGGAGTTGATCTCACACCCACAGAACCTGATTCATCCAAACCTGAACAGCCTGAAGCTAACGGCTTGGCTACACCAGTTCCCTTGATTGCCAGGCAGAATTATCTTTCTTTACCGGTACGTGATATTCTCATTGCTTCTCATAAGTCTTCCACAAGAATTACTTATCTGAGCAAGTGGAAAAGATTTACCTGTTGGCTGAAAGCTAAACAAGTAGAACCCTTTTCAGCACCGGTGTCGATAATACTAGACTGTCTGGCCCACCTTTTTCAATAGCGTCTATCGGCCTCTGCCATTACAGTTCATTTGGCTGCAATTTCTAATTTCCATGAGGGTGTCCAAGATTCCTCTCTTATGTCCCATAAATTGTGCAAGACCTTTTAGAGAACCTATTCAACCATGGGATTTATCATTAGTTCTACAAGCTCTGACAGTGGCACCTTTTGAACCAGCCTCTTCTTGCAACCTCAGGTATTTGTCATGGAAAACCTTGTTTTTGTTCGCTATTACTTCTGCCAGACGTATTTCTGAACTTCAAGCTTTATGTAACAAAACTCCATACTTGATTTTTCATAGAGATAGAGTGTCTCTGAGAACTAATCCATTATTTCTGCCTAAAGTGATCTCTGAAATGTCCATTAATCAAGCCAGTGAATTGCCAGTTTTCTTTCCCAACCATTCAAACAGAGGAGAGTATTGCCTACATACCCTAGATATAGACACAGGCAAATCCATTTTTACTTAAACAGGAATAAAGCCTTTCGTAAATCTGACCAGTTATGTTTGGCCTTTTCTGGATCTAGATTAGGATCAGCTGTTGCTAAGGTCACATTAGCTAGATGGTTGAAGGACTGTGTGACCTTTATTTACACACAACGTAATATCTCGTTGTGTACTACCATGAAAACTCATTCAACAAGGTCGGTGGCAACTTCTGCTGCCTTCCATGCCAGAGCTTCTTTACATGACATCTGTGCAGCTGCAACTTGGGCTACGCCTCATACCTTCATCAATCATTACAAATTGGATTTCGCCTCCCGGGGAAGAGCATCTTTCGGTTCTGTGGTGCTCAGGAATGTCCTTCCATGAGAGCCTCCCAGGAAAAGAGATAGCTGGGGACTCTATCCCATACGTAAGGAATGAACGAGGATTAACAATATCAGATAAAGAAGTTATGTCTTACCATAATGTTCCATCTGTATTGTTGATCCTCGTTCAGTCATTACGACCCTCCCTCCTTCCCCCTCCTGTGGTTTCTAGTGGATCTCACCATCCGGTTCTCTTAGGTACCTTCTTTAACTTGCAAACTCAGGCTGAGGTAACAGGGAGAGGGGAATTGTGGGTAAGAGTTTAGCTCGAGAGTTTGAAGCTGACGCAAGCTTGGAAAATGGCTGGCTCGGTTCTGAACACGGAACCGATACCCATCCGTAATGACTGAACGAGGATCAACAAATACAGATGGAACGTTATGGTAAGACATAACTTCTTTTTTGTGTACACTTACCGTAAATTTAGATGTTCGAGTGTATTCACTGTTGCAGTCCTGGTTTCCCTCCATCCAGCCCCCTGGTTTTTCTCTCTCTCAGTCTTTCTCCTCTCTATGGCTATTACTCATCCCTTTCAGGGGTATTGGTATTGGTCTTGGTGTTTACTTTTTACTGGTGGTGTTTTCCCAACCATAACTTAGCTTCATATTTGGAGGACTCCTGACATTTGGGGCAAGAAAATCTGATGTAATGGCATCGGCTGCCTGTTTTTATACCCCTAACGACCTGACATCAGTCCTTGAGTGACAGCAAACAACGTAGAAATACTTAGTCTCTGGTATTCGGGCCGACTGAGGGCTACCTGCAGGCAGATAACCCAAGTGTGGTGACTGCAAAAGTGAATACACGCGAACATCTACATTTATGGTAAATGTACACAACTGTATTTTCCCTTACTCCTACTTTCATGTAAGGGCAATCACCACAAGTTAACCCCCAGAGTGGACCTCCTTATGCAGCACAAGGGGTCATTAATCCATCCTCAGTGGCAGATGCTGTACCTTACTCTGTGGCTGATAGGATTTTGATCCCATTTAGACACCTTTACAATGAGGACATTCTCAGTGTCCTGCAGGAGTACAGGAAACCTAATACTAGAAAATCATGTCTCTCCAAGTGGAAGCGATTCACTGTTAGGTGTCATAAAAGACAGCTGGATCCGCTTCTCAATGAGCCCCCTCTAGTGCTGTCCTATTTGTGTGAGCTACTGCAGTCTGGACTGGCTTATTCATCCATCAAAGCCCACCTGTCTGCTATTTCTGGTTGCCTGCCGTTAGACCCCCCATTAGCATCCAGAGTCCCTTGCAAACCCTTCCTCAAAGGGGTACTGCTATTTAGGCCCCCCAGGAAACCCATTCCCCTTCCTTGGGACCTCAACTACGTGCAAGAGAAGCTTACGATACCTCCCTTTGATCCAGCTAACAAAGCCAATTAAAAGCACTGTACCTGGAAAACTGTCCATGTTAAGTTGTCAATCTCGCCTTCATTCTTGCTGGATGGGTTCGGAGCCGATCCTCGGCTCCAACTCGGCACTTGCTAAGCTCGAGAGTCACTTTTACCAGCTCGAGGCAGCCCCATATCCCATGATGCAAGGCAGTAATTAACCAGATCTCGTTTGCCACTTCGCTAATGAGGTCATCCTTTTTACCAGTTCCTGGTAAGTGATTTATTATTGCTATTTGTCTCAGAATTAGGTATCCCAATACCATTATTTTTTATTCTTGATAGTTTTTTAGTGTTAGCTCCATCCCATTTCCCTTTAGTTCCCTTATTCACAGTTTTTTCTGTGTTCGGGCCTTAGGCCTTACCCACCCTCACAGTTCCTGTCAGGTTTTCCTTAGGTGTTTGTGGATGTTGTGTTTCACTATTCTAATTTTAATTTTTAACATTTAATATTTAGTGTCCTTGGTCTGTTTGGTGTGTGTGTGGTATTAGGACTTAGACATGTCCAAAGATACTAGGGTCTCAGGTTTCAAGAAGTGTGACTCGTGCTGTCAGAAGATGTCTCTGACAGACGGTCACACTTCTTGTATTTATTGCCTGGGACCCCTACACCTGCAGGACTCCTGTGCTATCTGTCATTCTTTCAGCCAGAGAGTCCTGCAGGAACGTAGAAATAAGTTGATCTTCATGGGTCTTCTTAAGCCTGAGAGCTCCCCGGCTAAGGTCGGTTCCGGGAAGCCCTCTAAGCCTCCCAAGACCCAGACTTCGGTGTCCAAGTCTGTGGTCTTGGCTTCGACTCCACCGGAGCCGATCCTTCCTTGTTGGAAGTTTCAGTACCGGTGCCGTTCGGCGCCGATACCCTAGCTTCAACACCTGTGTCGGCTCTGGCTGGAGCCGACACCCTAGCGTCGAAGCATGTCTCGGCTCGGCTGGAGCCGAGATATCTATGTCTCCGCTCGGAGCCGACAAGTTGTCGGCTCCGCCTGGAGCCGAACGTTCTTCGGCTCCAATGGCTCCGTCAAAAAAGAGGTCTAGATCTCCTTCACTGGAATCTATACACTCGGCTCCAGCTTCCCCCTTGCTTTCAGAGCAGAGCCATCGGAGCCGATCATCAAGGTCTTCCAGGCTCTCAGACCATGACTTAGAGAGAGTGGTAAGTAGGCTATTAAAATCACAGGCACTAGCCCAGATGCTCCATAGCCCGTCTCAACAGACGACCGCTATTCTACATCCTCCTGAAATTCCTCCTTCGACTCTTCTTCAGAGTTCGGAGCCGGAGATTATTGGCATTGTGACTGTTGCTGCTTCGGAGCCGATACCACACCTTTTGGCTCCGTCGTCCTTGACTCCTATCTCCTCCTTGCGACCTTCCTTGGAGGGATCCGGGCGTCGGGCTTCCCTGGTCTGCTCCGAGGGGGTGAGTGGCATCAGACCCTTGTCCGACCCTGTTCTCCCTCTCGGGGCTTCGGCCTTGGTGAGCTCGGCCCCGACATCTGCTTTGGAGCCTTCCCTTTCGGTGGGACTGGGGATCCCTG
Organism: Protopterus annectens; assembly: GCF_019279795.1. NCBI lineage: Eukaryota > Metazoa > Chordata > Ceratodontiformes > Protopteridae > Protopterus > Protopterus annectens. The sequence continues at coordinate 279,915,825 of NC_056746.1, forward strand.
TTTCTTCGGAGCGGGATCTCTCGGCCCTCCCTGGGAGGGGAGCCTTCGAGGTGATGAGGAGTGTGCTAGCCCCCGAGCTTAGTCAGCAGTCGGTTCCTTTAGCTCCTCCCTCTATGGTGCCTGTAGATGCCTCTTCCCGCTCTCTTGCTCCTGGACCCAGAGATCCATCGCCCCAGGTCTCCCCATTTGGAAGAACTTCCTCTTCCGAGGTTTCTCCTGATCCTTCAGGTGAACCCCCGCGTAAGAGGACCTGCAAGAGGAAGCACTTAGACTCCCCTGAGTCTACAACATCAGATACCGATTTAGATGAGTCGGAGGGGTCCCCAAGATCTCCCTCTGAGGATGTCTCCTTTTCAGACATCCTTGAACTCCTGAAACAGAGGGGAACTGGCCTCCATTAATCCCTCCGAGGATGAATCGGTATACCTGGAGGCTTTTGGATCTCGACCCTCCACCTCCTGGGTGTCTCCGCCTTTCGACCCCCTCATGGAAGTCATAGCTCGAAAGGCGTGGGCATCACCTGATTCGGTGGAACCAGTCCCCAGGAGACCTTCAAAGTTTATTACGGCCCCCGCTGAAAAGCAGTTTCTTATTAAGGGTGTCCCGGTTGATGCCATGGTGGTGGCGGCCGCCACCAAAAAGGAACTTGCAGATCCTTCTGTGCCAGTCCATCCTCCTAACAAGGAATCTAGGTCCATGGACAGGTATGGCAAGCGGATGTTTTCCTCAGCGACCTTTGCTATGCGTTCGCTGAATTATTTATGTCACTTCACCAGACTTCAGAGAGACATCCTCAAAGAATTGGGGGAAGTAGTACAGGATCCGTCAGCAGCAGGGGCTCAAGAAAAGATTGCCTCTCAGCTGGGAATCCTTAATTCCATAACCAACTCCTCCATGCGGCTCATTTCTTATGCAGCCGATGGGACGAGTAGAGCGGCAGGCACAGGTGTGGCTCTCAGACGTCAGTCCTGGATGCGGCTCTGTAGTTTTGCAGACCCCTTTAAGGCATCCTTCACAAACTCTCCCTTTGATGGGACAACATTGTTTGGCCCACAAGTGAAGGACACTTTGACCAGGTGCGAGCAAGGCGGCAAGACTCTTTCTGCCGTAGGAGTCCGTTTCTCCACCCCTTCTAGACCTTACCCCAAAGGTCAGAAGGAAGGGAAAATGTGGTTCCGAAAATCTCAGGGAGTCACGCCTGACGCACGTGGTCAATTTACCCCCAGAGGCAGAGGGGGTAATGATAATAGATGCCGCCCTAGGGGCAGAGGAGATCCACAGAACCAGGGCAGCAGAGAGCCTCTCTCTGACAAGCCCTTCCAGCATCCCAGAGGTGTTGCCCGACTGTCCACCCTTGGAGGCAGTCGGGGGGAGATTGTCGCTGTACCCAGAAGCCTGGTTTTCCCTCTCTCAAGACAAATGGCTACAGTCGATCATATCCGAGGGTTACAAGATTCCTTTCGAGGAAAGCCCCTTCCCTCAAAAAGGTTCCCTTCCAGACGTTCCACCCGGTCTAAGGGAAATTGCAAAACTAGAGGATGTTAAGTTGTCAAACTCGCCTTCATTCTTGCTGGATGGGTTCGGAGCCGATCCTCGGCTCCGGCTCGGCACTTGCTAAGCTCGAGAACTCATTTTACCAGCTCGACGCAACCCTATATCCCATGATGCAAGGCGTGACTACCTCAGATCTCGTTTGCCGCTTCGCGAAGAGGTCTCTTTTTTTACCAGCTCAGGTAAATATTCAATTTGTGAAGTTTAGTCAGGGTTTTTTCTCCCTTAGCTCCTATATTTCCTTTATTGAGTATATTTGATACTAATAGTTAATCTCTACCCTATATTTCCCTTTCTTTATGTTAGGATTTATTCCTTTCTTCAGGCCTTAAGCCTCCCTCTCAGTTAATTCCTGTCAGGTTGTGTGTTGTCTGTTTTTTGGGGGTTAACTGTGTGACTGTTGTATGTTTGTGCATTTGTGGACATAATTATCTCTAAGGAAGTGAAGGTCTCGGGCTTCAAGAAGTGTGACTCGTGCTGTCAGAAAATGTCTCTGACAGGCGGTCACACTTCTTGTGTGTACTGCCTGGGGCCTTTACACCTGCAGGACTCCTGTGCCATTTGTCACTCCTTTAGCCAGAGAGTCCTGCAGGAACGAAGAAACAAATTAATTCTTCATGGCTTGTTAAAGCCAAAGGGTTCTCCGACCAAGGCTGGGTCGGTTAAACCCTCTAAGCCATCTAAAGCCCAGGCTGTAGTGTCCAAGCCTTCGGCTGTGGCTCCGACTCCTTCGGAGTCGAGATCGGCTCCAGCCGGAGCCGATCTTTCCACATTGGAAGTTGTTGTGTCGGCTCCGTCTGGCTCCGACACACAGTTACCCATTACCTTGTCGGCTCCGGCCGGAGCCGACGTGTCTCTATCCAGTTTTGGAGCCGATAAGTCTTCGGCTCCGTCTGGAACCGAGGGGTTGTCGGCTCCGATGGCTCCATCCAGGAAGAGATCTCGGTCTCCTTCCCTGGAGTCGATTCGTTCGGCTCTGGGATCTCCTCTTTTGTCGGAGCGGAGCCAATCTTCAAGATCTTCCAGGCTGTCAGACCACGATTTAGAGAGGGTGGTAAGCAGACTGTTGAAGTCACAGGCACTAGCCCAAATGCTCCATAGCCCGTCTCAACAGACGTCTGCTATTTCTCATCCCCCTGAACTTCCTCCTCTGACTCTCCTTCAGAGTTCGGAGCGGAGCTTCTCGGAACGGTGACCGTGGGTGCGCCGGAGCCGATACTGCCCCTTTCGGCTCCGATGTCTTCGGCTCCGATCTCCTCCATGAGACCTTCTTTGGAGGGATCCGGTCGTCGAGTCTCCCTTGTCGGCTCCGAGGGGGCGAGTGGCATCGGACCCTTGTCCGACCCTGCTCTCCCTCTTGGAGCTTCGGCATTGGTTAGCTCGGCACCGACATCGGCCGAGCCTTCTTCGTGGGGCCGGGGATTCCTGTTTCTTCGGAGCGGGATTCTTCTGGCCTCCCTGGGAGAGGAGCCTTCGAGGTGATGAGGAGTGTCCTAGCCCCTGAGCTAGGTCAACGGTCTATTCCTTTAGCTCCTCCATCTTCGGTGCATGTTAATGTCTCTTGCCAGTCTCTTGCTCCCGGACCCAGAGATCCATCGCCCCAGGTTTCCCCATTGGGAATAACTTCCTCTTCCGAGGTTTCTCCTGATCCCTCAGCAGAACCCCCGCGTAAGAGGACGTGTAAGAGGAAGCACACAGACTCCCCTGAGTCTACTACATCAGATACTGACTTAGTTGAGTCGGAGGGTTCCCCATGGTCCTCCTCTGAGGATGTCTCCTTTTCAGACATCCTGGAACTCCTTAAGCAGAGGGGGAACTGGCCTTCCATTAACCCCTCCGAGGATAAGTCGGTATACCTGGAGGCTTTTGGATCTCGACCCTCCACCTCCTGGGTGTCTCCGCCTTTCGACCCACTCATGCAAGTAGTGGCTCGGAAGGCGTGGGCAGCCCGGGATTCTGTGGAACCAGTTCCTAGGAGGCCCTCCAAATTTATTACAGCCCCTGCAGACAAACAGTTTCTTTCTAAGGGCGTCCCTGTTGATGCTATGGTGGCGGCCACCAAGAAGGAACTAGCTGATCCTTCTGTGCCTGTCCATCCTCCTAATAAGGATTCTAGGACCATGGATAGGTACGGCAAGTGGATTTTTTCTTCAGCGACCTTTGCTATGCGTTCGCTGAACTACCTTTGTCACTTTACCAGACTTCAGAGCGACATTCTCAAGGAACTAGGTGAAGTGGTTCAGGATCCTTCGGCGACTGGGGCTCAGGAAAAGATTGCCTCACAGCTAGGAATCCTCAATTCTTTAACTCCTCCATGCGGCTCATTTCTTATGCAGCCGATGGAGCGAGTAGGGCCGCAGGCACAGGAGTGGCACTTAGGCGTCAGGCCTGGATGCGGCTTTGTAATTTTGCAGACCCCTTTAAGGTGTCCTTCACCAGTACTCCCTTTGACGGTTCGGCTTTGTTCGGGCCTCAGGTGAAGGATACTTTGACCAGGTGTGAACAAGACGGCAAGACCCTTTCTGCCGTAGGAGTCAATTTCTCCACCCCTTCAAGACCCTATCCAAAGGGTCAGAAGGGAGGGAAAATGTGGTTCCGTAAATCTCAAGGAGTCACGCCGGACACACGTGGTCAGTTTACCCCCAGAGGCAGAGGGGGGTAATAAAAATAGGCGCCGCCCTAGGGGCAGAGGGGGTCCGCAGAATCAGGGTAGCAGGGAGACTCTCCCTGATAAACCCTTCCAGCATCCCTGAGGTGTTGCCCGACTGTCCACCCTTGGAGGCAGTCGGGGGAAGATTGTTGCTGTACCCAGTAGCCTGGCGTTCCCTCTCTCAAGACAAATGGGTACAGTCGATCATATCCGAGGGCTACAATATCCCTTTCGAGAGGTATCCCGTTCCTCATCAATCCCTTCCAGACGTTTCACCCGGTCTAAGGGAATTGGCAAAGCAGGAGGTATCAAAGCTCCTAGCAAAAAGAGCTGTCCAAATAGTGCCAGCAGACCAAGTAGGATCCGGCATCTACTCAAGATTCTTTTTGGTCCCCAAAAGGACGGGAGATTGGAGACCAATTTTAGACCTCAGCAAACTAAACAAGTTTGTCAAGAAGGCAAGGTTCCGGATGGTCACGCTTCAGTCCATTCTACCCTTTTTGGGCAAGGACAGCTGGATGTGCTCAATAGACCTTCAGGATGCGTACTATCATATAAAGATTCACAGGCGATCCAGAAGGTTTCTCCGCTTTCGGCTGGGGTCCAGTCATTTTCAGTTCAGAGCCCTGCCCTTTGGCCTCACTACAGCCCCCAGAGTGTTTACCAAATGTATGGCAGTGGTTACGGCTCATCTGAGACGTCAAGGATTCCAGGTTTTTCCGTATCTAGACGACTGGCTCCTCTCTGCCACCACCAGGCATCAACTTCTCAAGGCCAGAGACTACACTCTGCAAACCTGCAAACAATTGGGGATTTCAATAAACTTCGAAAAATCTTCTCTGTCACCTTGCCAATCTATTACCTTTATAGGCGCAGAATTAAACACTATCAGTATGTCAGCCAGACTCACAAAGCAAAGAATTCTGGACATTCAGAAGTATGTTCGGATCATATTACTCAGCAAGAAGATCAGAGCCAAATTTGTCCTGAAGGTTCTGGGTCTTATGGCTGCGGCCATTGTTCTACTGCCATTAGCCCGCTTCCACATGCGTCTTCTGCAGTGGATGTTGTTCACTCAGTGGTCATTCCAGCAGCTCCCCATGAGTCACGAGATTTTTGTCACGCAGTGGTGCAAGAGTCATCTAATCTGGTGGATGTCTTCTCCTCTGCTCCATCGGGGCTGACTGTTTGTGCCCCCAGTTCTGGTTGCCACAGTCACTTCAGATGCCTCTCTGATCGGGTGGGGGGGGGTATTATCAGGGCAGGATGGTCCATGGGACTTGGCAACCCATAGAATACCACCTGCACATAAATGTCCTAGAGATGAGAGCAGAGCTTTTAACGTTGCAAGCCCTCAGCGACTTTCTTCCCTTGGGGACTTTTGCAGTTCAGACAGACAACATGTTTGTAGTCTGGTATATCAACAAGCAGGGCGGGACCAGGTCCTACCCACTGTGTCGAGAAGCTCTCAGACTTTGGCAATGGGCGATCTCATCTAATCGGTTTCTGATAGCAACGCATATCCCCGGGAGATCCAACCTCTTAGCGGACAGACTGAGCAGAGCTATTCTCATGCCACACGAGTGGTCTCTCAAGCAATCGGTAGTGGACGAGATATTTCAGAAGTGGGGCTTCCCTTCCTGCGACCTTTTTGCTACACCCCAAAACAGCAAATGCCCGGACTTCTTCACCCTTTTTCCTCTACCAGGCCATACCCCGAGACTCTCTAACCCAGGATTGGCCCCGGGGACTTCTGTATGCCTTTCCTCCATTTCCACTGATACCACAACTTATTCAGAAAGCTGCCGTATTGAGAGCCAAGTTGATCCTCATTGCCCCTTACTGGCCTCGACAAATTTGGTTTCCGTCCCTGCATCGTCATTTCCTGGCGCAGCCTTGGCATCTGGACCCAGTTCCAGACCTTCTGACCCACCAGTCGGGTCAACCACACCGGGCCATTCGTTCTCTCAACCTCACTGCTTGGTTGCTCCACTTCCTTCCTTAGCCAGGCTTCCTATGATCTCTAACCCCATTAGGAATATCATAGTAGCTTCTCTAAAGTCCTCCACCAGAAAGATTTATGCTAGTAAGTGGAAACGCTTTTCTTTCTGGGCAAAGTCTAAACACTTAGATCCCTTTACTGCTCCAGTGCATTCAGTTCTGGATTTCTTAGCAGAGATTTTTCATTCAGGGTCTTCTGCTTCTACAGTTAAAGTCCAGTTGGCAGCAATCTCTAATTTTCATGTTGGTCTAGCAGATCAAAACATAATGTCCCACAAACTTTGCAAAGCCTTTCTCAGAGGTATATTTCTCCTCAAGCCTCCAATCAGAGATCCCCCTCCGCAGTGGGATTTGAACTTAATGCTGGCATCCTTGATTCTATCCCCCTTCGAACCGGCTGCTACATGCTCCTTAAAGTTTCTTTCCTGGAAAATAATTTTCTTGGTGGCTGTTACTTCAGCTAGAAGGGTTTCTGAACTTCAGGCCCTTTGTGTCCGTTCCCCTTACTTGGTTTTTCACAAAGATAGGGTATCTTTAAGACCTAATCCATCTTTTTTGCCCAAAGTTGCTTCCCAGACGAATCTTAACCAATCTATTGATTTACCAGTTTTTTTCCCTAAGTATTCAGACAAAGCTGAACAAAGACTTCATTGCTTAGATGTCCATCGTCATCTCAGATATTATTTGGACAGAACTAAACAATTCAGAAAATCTGATCAACTATTCCTTTCTTATGCAGAGAATAGAAAAGGTCTCCCAGTCTCTAAAGTGACCTTATCCAGATGGCTGTCATCTATCATTTCTTATGTTTATCATCTTAGAGGCAAGCAACTGTCCTCAAAACCAAAAGCACATTCTACCAGGAGCCTATCCACATCCACAGCCTTTCAGGATAGGCTACCTATTGACATCATTTGTGCAGCAGCCACTTGGGCCACTCCTCACACCTTTGTCTCTCATTACAAATTGGACTTGGCCTCCAGGGACAGGGCTAGGTTTGGTTCCACAGTTCTCAAGAGTCTGTTCCATTGAGCCACCCAGGATAGAGGTGCTAGGGACGCGGTCCCATCCAGCAAGAATGAAGGTGAGTTTGACAACTTAACATTTAGAAGTTATGTACATACCATAACGTTCCATGTTAGTTGTCTTCTCGCTTCTTTCTTAAGGCCCCTCCCTCCTTCCCCCTGGCCTGGACTGATCTTGAGGTTGTACCTTCCTTTTGTTGGGGGTGCTGTCACTCTTTCCAAGAGTTTACAGTAGGAAGAGTCATTACTTTTAGTGGCCATTGGCCTAGTTTCTCCTACATTTAGTATCTTCTTCCTTGGGAAGAAGTGTTTTTTAGGCAGGGTTTTCTTCTAGCTACCAAACGTGATCTGAGGTAGTCACGCCTTGCATCATGGGATATAGGGTTGCCTCGAGCTGGTAAAATGAGTTCTCGACCTTAGCAAGTGCCGAGTCGGAGCCGAGGATCGGCTCCGAACCCATCCAGCAAGAAAGAAGGCGAGAGAAGACAACTAACATGGAGCGTTATGGTATGTACATAACTTCTAATTTCAAAGCTTCTAAAAAAAAGGGCCATCCAGCCAGTACCAACAGATCATTTAGAGTCCGGAATTTACTCAAGGTTCTTTTTGGTCCCCAAAAAGACGGGAGACTGGAGACCAATATTAGACCTCAGCAGGCTCAACAAGTCTGTCAAAAAGACAAGATTTCGGATGGTCACACTTCAATCGATTTTGCCCTTTCTGGGCAAAGACAACTGGATGTGCTCCATAGACCTTCAGGATGCGTACTATCACATAAAAATCCACAGACGCTCCAGAAGTTTTCTCCGCTTTCAGCTGGGGACCAGTCATTTTCAATTCAGAGCCCTGCCCTTTGGTCTCACTACAGCCCCCAGAGTGTTCACCAAATGCATGGCAGTGGTCACGGCTCACCTGAGACGTCAAGGATTCCAGGTGTTTCCGTATCTCGACGACTGGCTCCTCTCAGCCACCACCAGGCATCATCTTCTCCAAGCCAGAGATTACACTCTACGTCTCTGCGGTCAGTTAGGAATTTCAGTCAACTTCGAAAAGTCTTCCTTATCGCCCTGCCAATCTGTTACCTTTATAGGCGCAAATATAGACACTACTCGGATGTCAGCAAACCTAACAAGTCAGAGAATCCTAGACATCCAAAACCACGTTTGGATCATCCTATCCAGCAAAAGGGTACAAGCCAGGTTGGTCCTGAAAGTGTTGGGCCTCATGGCAGCTGCCATCACACTTCTTCCTCTGGCCCCTTTTTACATGCCTCCTACAATGGATGTTGTTCACCCAATGGTCCTTCCAGCAGCTTCCCATGCGTCACAAGATCCTGGTGACACAAACCTGCAAGAACCATCTATCCTGGTGGATTTTCTCTCCTCTAGTCCATCAGGGCAGACAATTTGTTGCCCGCCCCGTAGCCACGGTCACCGGATGCCTCCCTGATCGGGTGGGGGGGCATTATCAGGGCAGGATGGTTCATGGCACGTTGCAACCGTTCGAATACCACCTGCACATAAATGTCCTAGAGATGAGAGCAGTGTTTTTAACATTGCAAGCCCTCAACGACTTTCTTCCTTTAGGGACTATTGCAGTTCACACGGACAACATGTCCGTCGTGTGGTACATCAACAAGCAGGGCAGAACCAAGTCCTATCCCTTGTGTCGAGAAGCTCTCAGACTTTGGCAATGGGCGATCTCCTCTCATCGGTTTCTGGTAGCAACGCATATCCCCGGGAAAACCAACATAATAGCGGACAGATTGAGCAGAGCTATACTCATGCCTCACGAGTGGTCTCTCAAGCAATCCATAGTGGAGGAGATTTTTCAGAAGTGGGGCCGCCCATGTTGCAATCTTTTTGCTACACCTCAAAACAGCAAATGCCCAGACGACTTCTCTCTTTTCCCACTTCCGGGCCATGCCCCCGGAGACGTTCTTACCCAAGATTGGCCCCGGGGACTCCTTTATGCTTTTCCTCCCTTTCCTTTGATACCACAAGTACTCCAGAAAGCTACCGTCTTGAGAGCCAAAATGATTCTCATTGCCCCTTACTGGCCTCGACAAATTTGGTTCCTGTTCCTTCATCGCCATCTCTTGGTGCAGCCTTGGCATCTGGACCCAGCTCCAGATCTTCTGACCCACCAGTCGGGTCAACTGCACAGGTCCGTTCCTTCCCTCAACCTCACAGCTTGGTTGCTCCACTTCCTTCCTTAGCCAGGCTTCCTATGATCTCTAATCCCGTTAGAGATATCATAGTAGCTTCTCTTAAGTCCTCTACCAGGAGGATTTACTCTAGCAAGTGGAAACGCTTCTCCCTTTGGGCAAAATCTAAGAACATAGACCCCTTTACTGCCCCTATTCAGTCGGTCTTGGATTTCCTAGCAGAAATTTTTCACTCAGGTTCTTCGTCTTCCACAGTCAAAGTTCAGTTGGCAGCAATCTCGAACTTCCATGTCGGGTTTGCAGACCACAACATTATGTCCCACAAACTTTGTAAAGCCTTTCTCAAAGGAGTGTTCCTTCTTAAACCCCCTGTTAGGGATCCTCCACCACAGTGGGACCTAAATTTAGTACTGACATCCTTGATACTTCCCCCTTTCAAGCCAGCTGCTTCGTGTTCATTAAAGTTTCTTTCTTGGAAGACACTTTTTCTAGTCGCTATTACCTCGGCTAGAAGAGTGTCTGAACTTCATGCCCTCTGTGTTCGTTCCCCTTATTTGGTCTTCCTCAAGGACAGAGTATCCTTAAGAAACAATCCATCCTTTTTGCCCAAGGTTGCTTCTAAGACAAATTTAAACCAATCCTTTGATCTTCCTGTATTTTTTCCAAATTATTCTAACAGGGCGGAACAAAAATTACATTTCCTAGATGTTCATCGCCAACTCAGATATTACTTGGACAGAACGAAGCAATTTAGGAAGTCCGATCAGCTCTTCCTTTCTTATGCTGAAAATAAAAAAGGTCTCCCTGTTTCTAAAGTGACCTTATCCAGATGGCTATCTTCCACCATTTCTGACATTTATCAGCTTAGGGGAAAACAGCTGAGCTCAAAACCTAAAGCTCATTCCACAAGAGGTCTAGCCACTTCTACAGCTTTTCAGGCTAGGCTACCCTTAGATGCTATTTGTGCAGCAGCCACTTGGGCCACTCCTCATACCTTCGTTTCTCATTATAAATTGGATTTGGCCTCCAGGGACAGGGCAAGCTTTGGTTCCACTGTTCTCAAGAGTCTGTTCCATTGAGCCACCCAGGAGAGAGGTGCTAGGGACGCCGTCCCATCCAGCAAGAATGAAGGTGAGATTGACAACTTAACATTTAGAAGTTATGTACCTACCATAACGTTCCATGTTAGTTGTCTTCTCTCGCCTTCTTTCTTTCGTCCCTCCCTCCTGTCCCCCTAGCCTGGACAGACCTTGATCTCCCTTTTTCTCTGGAAGATTCTTCTTCCTTGGACACCAGTTAGTTCTTGTCCTTGATTACCTGGTTTCCCTTTACAGCCTTTTTAGGTTAGTTGTTCCTCTTTCCTTGATGGAAAGTTTTATAGGCAGTTTTTCCTCTAGATACCAAACGAGATCTGGGTAATTACCGCCTTGCATCATGGGATATGGGGCTGCCTCGAGCTGGTAAAAGTGACTCTCGAACTTAGCAAGTGCCGAGTCGGAGCCGAGGATCGGCTCCGAACCCATCCAGCAAGAAAGAAGGCGAGAGAAGACAAGTAACATGGAACGTTATGGTAGGTACATAACTTCTAATTTTAGTGGCTCTAACCTCAGCCAGGATAGTGTCCGAGCTCCAAGCCCTTATGGCTACTCCAGCCTGTCTAGTTTTCCACAAAGATAGGGTTACACTTGGGGCAAATCTGTCCTTCACACCCAAGGTAGTCAACGACCTGTCCATTAGTCAGTCCATTCAGCTTCCGTTTTTTTTTCCAAACCCACAAGGAGAGAGTGAAAGGGTGTTGCATTCCCTGGATGTTCACAGGCAGATTAGATTCTACCTGCACAACACCAAGTCTGTCAGACAGACTGACCAACTCTTCGTATCCTTTCACCCCAGAGCTCTGGGGAAGACTGTTACCAAGCAGACTATTTCTACTTGGATCTCAAAAGCCATTACCTTCTGCTACCAGTTCCATGATAAGACCCTGCAAGGGACAGTTGAGTTCATTCCAAAAGAGCAATGGCATCCTCAGGAGCCTCCTTCAAGGGTTTGGATACCTCTTCTCTCCTGGAAGCTGCTACTTGGTCCTCAGTCCACACCTTCACCAAACACTACAAGCTTGACCTCATCTCCAGGTCCAGAGTAGGGTTCACCAGGGCTATCCTGCATGGATTCTTGGAATCTGTCTCTAGACCACCACCCCAACCTCATTGAGCTTTAGCACTCACCCATATGCAGAATACTGCTACATGGGACTAGAAGGACATAGAAAAGTTCTGTAAAATCTTGCCATAACCATAGATGCCCTTCTTTTCCATGTTTCAGTATTCCTTCCCCTCTTATCAGCTAATAACTTCCCTTTCTGGATGGCAGTGATATGGCATTGCCCTCACAGGACTGGCTCCATCTGGGGCTACTGTTCTGTAGGTTGGTGTGTGCCAACATCACCTTTATGGCCCATGAAATCTCATTCATCTGACGCACCACAGAGGGACTGAAAGCTTTTGGATATTGTCTGTACGTGCATTAGACTGAAGGGATAAACCCATATGCAGAATACTGCAACATGGAAGAGAAGGACATCTATGGTTATGGTAAGATTTTACACAACCTTTCTTTCTTCATCTTTTCAGCTTGATGGATACTGCCATTTTTTTAGTTCAGTTAGCCTGGTTCTACATGAAGGTTCTTCATTGGACTTTCAGTCCAATTGTCTAAGGCATCTCACCCAATGCATTTCCCATGTGTCTTACAGGTTTGTTGTCATCACTTGTCTTAGTGGCTGACATCAGGCAGTGTCCCCTTGTGACATCCATTTGTTCTTTCCCAGCCCACTGCCATTGTCACCACAGATGCTTCAGTTCTGGGGTGGAGGTGGGGCATTATAGGGGAGCATGGTCCAAGGTACCTGGTTTCAGTCAGAGGCCCTTCTGCACATCAGTGATTTGGAGATGAGAGATGTCCTCCAGGTGTTGTAGACCTTTCACAATTGCCTCACTAAAGGTATGATTTTGATCCAGCTGACAACTTAGCATTGTCCTGGTACGTAAATAAGCAAACAAGGGGGAATTCAGTTCTATTCATGTGTTGAGGCGCCACAGTGATGTGGCAGTGGGCAATGTTCTGTTAACATTTTCTTGTACCAATACACATCCTGAGGAAATCCGATAGTGTAGTGGACAAATTGAGCAGAAACATTCTAATGATTCTTGAGTGGTCCCCCTATGTACACTGGTTCCATAGATTTTTGACTGTAAGGGGGCCAGCCATGTTGTGACATGTTTGAGACTCCTTAAAACATGAAATGTAGCAACTTCTTTACCCTGATCCCTCCTAGGGTACAGTCACCAAAGGATGTTCTAATCCAAGTTTGTGATGGATGTACCCATTAAATTATGTCCTGTCCAGCATATACACCTTAAAATTAACATGTAAGGCACAATAACTTGTAGGATACATTTGGGTTGCTTGACTAGGCTTATTAGCCTAGTGTGCACCTGTGAAACTATGGTTGACCCCCAGGTTTCCTCTTTGCTTCCTTCCAACATCTTTTTACAGAAAGCAGCTTGTTGCAAGGCAGCTTTAATCTTCACAGCCCTTTTATGGCCCAGGCAAGCCTGGTTCCCCTTTGTGTGGCCTGATCTAGTGCACGCTCCTTGAGGTCTGGATCCAGTTCTGAATACAATTTCCAATCCTTCACGGCAGCCCTACCTGAAGCTAAAATCCTTCAAGCTGACTGCTTGGATCTTCCACTTTCAATGATGGATATCCTTTCTTTATCTTAGAAATCCTCCACCAAAAAAAAAATAGTAGTAAGAGAAGATTTGCAAATTAGGCCATATCAAACATATTGGGTGCCTTTATTTTAATTTTTTTAGCTGACCTTTTCCAGTCCAGGGCTAGCTACTCTACAATTAACGTTCAGCTGGTGGCCATTTACAGTTTCCATGTTGGTCAGCACAATCTTCTCAAAGCTTCCCTAAGGTTATCTAAAGTCTTTTTGAAAGTTATCTTTCTTATCAGTTCTCCTTTAAGGGACACCCAGTTTCACCTTTGGAGTTCTTCCTTTTACTGCTAGCCTTAATCAGTGAAACCTTTGAACTTGCTGCAGCTGTGCACTTAAGTTTTAACTCTTTTCTTAATTGCAGTAACTTCCACCATGTGAATCCCGGAGTTTCAGCCTTTGTCCTTTTGTCCTCCGTACCTCATTTTTTACAAGGATCGGGTTTCATTATGGACTAATCCAACCTTTGTGCCTATGCTGGCCTCTGAGTCAAATTTGAATCAGTCTGTTCTTTTGCCACTATTCTTTCCAAATTACTGTAATAAGGGCGAATACATTCTTTACTGCCTGGACCTTCAGCATCAGGTAAGAGTGTGATTAGACAGTACCAAAGACATCTGAACGTCCTACTGTCTGTCTTTCTCTAGAGCTAAGCTTGGTAAATTAGTTTCTAAGGTCACTTTGTCCAGATGGCTCTCTGACTGCATATCCTTTGTATATACTTTTAATGATTTATCCTTATCTTCCAAGTCAAAGACTTAAGTCAAAAGACTTACTGTACCAGTGAGTTACCTACTTCACAAGCCTTCTTTGGTCATGTTTCTTTGGATAATATTTGAACAGCGGTTATGTGGCCGAACTTGCATGCCTTTGGGTCGTATTACACGCTTGACATTGTAGTTCTTAGTGTTCCTTGGTAGCTTGCCTGAAGTGTTGTTTTTATAAACCTTTTTTGTCTTGGCATTAGGTTTCTTAGGTGACACATTAGGTGGAGGTGAGGTATGGGAGGCAAACATGATTTGAGGAGACCTAGGGACACAAAGTGTTATGGGAGGGGCAATGGAGCTTCGGAGCGAAGAGTCTGAACTACAAAGGTCAGATCCAGTAAACCACAGGTTGAGATGGACAGAAGACAACCCGGATCTAACTTTATTGTAAGCACATAACTTTCATTCTTCACCTAAACCCTGTCCTGTGCACTGGGTAATGCCTGTCACACTAAACTCTCACATGTTTTGTGGACTACCACATATCCTTTGTGCCTAGCTAGAGTGTAGCACTCTCCTTGGTAAGCCCATTCCTCTGTGCCATAAAGTCAGCTGCATTTGTTGTACTTTTAGTTACAAACTCATAAATAAAATTGAATTTGAATTTATACTGAAGCTTTAATTTAGTAATTGACTCTTGAACATGTACTGAATTCTTGATTTAGTCGTTGATTCCCTTGATGCAGTTTATGTTTCACATAACAGATTGTCATGTGTGGAATGAGATGTAAAAATTAACTGCTGCTAAAGTAGGATGCTTTTTTTTTTTTTTTCATTGTCTGGTTATGTGACTAGCTTCATTTGAATCCTTCGGAGAATAAGTAGTAGGCACAGAATTTGTGATGAGCTTTTTATTCTTGTTTCCATGTTTTAGGAACTGATCACTGCTGTTTTTTTTTTTTTTTTTTTTTTTTTTTAAATTGTGATCAGATGTGTGGGTTCATACTTTTAATGTGAGATACTACTAATGAAAGCTAACAAGGCTCATGTAAATGTGTAAGTGTAAATTATGAGCAAGAAATGTTCCTTTCTTTGATTTGAGTTAGAGTCCTGGCAAAGTAGAAATGCCTCCCATTTTAACAAACCTGCCTTATTTAAAGCAGTAAGCACCTTACAAGCTTTAGAAGTTAGAGATCAGATTTGTTCACGCATAGTATTTTCCAAGTTGATTTTCAGGCTTTTGTTATACAGCTGGCTAACCATTCTTTTCTTTCTCTGCTTATTTAGCCCACTGATGAATGACGGCACAAATACTGGCAGTATTAGTAACTTGGGAACAATGCCAACAGCAGCACCACCTTCTAGTAGCATTGTGAGGAAAGCCTGGCATGAACACGTCACTCAGGATCTTCGCAATCACTTAGTACATAAACTGTAAGGCTTTAGATTTTACCTTTCACTACGTCACTTATTAACTGCACTTCCTACCTTTTCAGCAAAGTGGGTTAGAAAGCAGTTGCATTTGTGCAGAACAGAAGTCACAAATCAGTCTTTTTAGTCAATTCCTTCCTATTCTGAGGAGGCTTTGATGTTTTTGAATGGTTATTTGGTCATAAACAACCTGTATTTATGAAGGTAATGTGCGTAGTCATCGTCTGTAATTTTTCTTGCCATTCCGTTAATTCAGAGGCATCTTTGAGTTATTAAACCATGTTGAAATGTGTTTTTTAGAGAGAGCTTGTCATCTGTAAATTCATTTTCTGTTTAAACATAAATATGTTTGACTATTTAGTGAGTGGACTGTAGGATTGAACTTCATATCTTTCAGGCTGCTGTCCTGCTTTTTTCAGTGTGTATCTGTGTGTTGGGAAGTGGAGGATTTCATAAATAGGATTCAGTTTTGTGCAGAATATGTAGTGGTAATCATATTAAAGGTCTGTATTTCTGCTTTCTGTACTGACACTTTCTTTAAATGTTTGACGTAAGAATTAATAAAATTATGTTGCAGTTCTGCTTGTTTTAGTATGGAAGCCACCACAGTACCATTCTTTGGTTGTATTGCCTTGCACTTGATAATACTTGGGTATTCAATTTGACAGTTAGTTGTTAATTTCTTTCTGTAATACTTACTGCTGTGATTGGATTATTTTGGGAGTATTGAAGTTAACACAGTTTAGAAATTATTTGTGTATGCCCCTTAAAGTTTGCATGCATAATTTGTATCTTTTTTTTCAGGTTATTTTACAACAAAGCAAATTACAGCTGTTTATAGCATAGCATGCCTATAATTAGAATTGTATTAAAGAATCAGATTTTATTTGGTTAATTGCTGTAGATAATTTCATAGCAGAAAATCTTGAGCAAGGTAACTCAGTGGAATTTTTTGTTTATTTTCTGTTAAGTTCTTGAGTTTTGTTTAATATGACAGTAAGCACATGTACAATAGCATACAAATATTTTATATTACTGCTCAAAATTAAAGCACTTCACAGTATTGCATTAAGAACAGCTGAAAATGTTCACATTTTTTCAGTAAAGGGATAGACTTGCCATTTTTGTTGTGTACAACATATTAATCTCCATGATAAAAATGTCCACCTACTCGAGTTTCTGTTCATAACCTTTTCTTCACAGGACATGTTGTTAATGTCTTTCTGAAGTGAGTTTATTGCACTCCTCCCATGAGAAATGTCAGCTTTATTATCAGCTTACAAATCAGCATGAATATAGATGCATAACATTACTTTAGCTCCTAAGTTGTTAACTTTTACTGATTAGTGATGCTGTTTCATCTGTGTTGATAATTTCCTGCTTCAGTGATGTTCAATAATGTACACTAATCTCAGTTCTTAAAACTTAGTACAGTTTATAACTTTGTTTGATATTTCCTTTTATTTCATTGTAATGAATTCCATTATTTTAAACCTTTCTTTAGAAGATGCATAATATTTTACATTTATTACTAATTGAGGCTTTTTTGCTTGGCTATCACTAAAAATTGGCAGGTTACAATACTGAGCTAGACCTAACCGGAAAACAAACGTAAGTAAAATTAATATAAAATAAACGTCTGTTAACTGGTATCATATTCCAATGAAAGGAACCCCACAAGACCAATACCTTTTTAAGGTGTAGAGTAAATTAAAAAGTGGTGAACTTAAGACTTATGCAGACACATTAATGATTCAGACATATCTAAAAAGAAATGCTCCAGTGATTAGTTGCATTCAAGTATCCACATGAGCTAATTTGTCTGAAAAAAGTGTGTGTGTGTGTGTGTGTGTGTGTCTTCTATAGATATTTCTAACCACAGTGTTATAGCTCTTGGCATACATTAAGTTTTCCTTTTCATGCTTCATTCAGCCGGGCAACCTTGTTCCCCTGCCAGTCAAATGTGCATCATTGAAGAATTCTCAGAATTTCATACTAGATCCACTTTATCATTTCTGTGTTGCCACTAGAGGGAGTGAGTATGATACTTGCTTTTTTCCATGAGGACACATGATCAGCACCTACTCCAAGTTCTGAAATTTATAAGAATATGTAATTTGTATAGTTTTCTTAATCTTGAACCCGTTTGCAATTTCATACTTTTTTGGTTTATTTTATTCAGAAATTAACTTGTAGGCCTTGGTTTTCTTTGCTTATTAGGTTTGCCATATTAGAAAGCATATGTTACATGAGTGTATGTATGCCCAGAAATGGTCATAGAAGCACTTTTTATGTGTGCTTTACTTTTTTCCAGAAGAGAGGACAAAACATTGAGAATTTTACAATGTTTTCAGTTGGTGAACCTTATTCTGACTGGACAGAGGTCTGAAAATGCATCTTTTCTATAAATTTGTCATCTTTACCTAAAGAATACTGACACTGACCTTTAATATTCCTCACCATCATCATTTGCTTTTGTTGTTTTTTTGGCCCCAGAACCCTTACTCATTGTCGTAGGTTTTTAAGAGAGTGAGATGAAAGTCAGGGAAATCTTCTCTGTTCTTAAAGTTGCTTCCCATGGCTTCTGACTAACAGGGACTTCAGTTCTTACTCGTGGGTACGTCGTGTATGTGCTTAAACACTCAATTTGGTAACAAGGCACCAAACAGAAAGCACCACAGTGATGTAGTACATGACAAACAAGGAGGAACTCATTTGTACCTTCTTTAGAGACTTAACAGTGTCAAGCATGGATGCTGGCCCAGGAGTCAAGATTGACCTTCAGGGCATCTTGTATCCCATTGCAGGAGAATGAATTTGCAGACCTTCTGAGGAGAACAGAGGTGATGTTCATCGTGCATACAGCTGCAGTAATCACAGATGGGTTTTCTGCCGTCAGGCGGGTCCTCGGTCGGCCGAATTCCAAAGTCTAGGTCCGGCGTCGGTTGCTGTCGCTTTCTTTCCTGACGTCAGTGAGGCAGGGGTATACAAGACACAGCCAACGCCATTTTCTTCAGTCTTTTTTGCCGCGCGGTGCCCGAAGCAGAAGCAGTTCGCAAGTGCCAGTCGACCAGCTCCTGAATTTACGAAAAATTGGAAACCGAAGTCTTCATTAAAGCTAAGTACCCCGTTGGGGAAACTTTTCTTGCCTCAGACCGATGTCAGAAAAAGTTAATAATTGTATTTCTTGTGGGAAGCAAATACCGCATAAGGATTTCCATTCCCTCTGCATACCTTGTTTAGGCCCAGACCACGATGTCTCGGGCTGTCGCTTTTGCGCTACTTTCAATAAACGCACTATTAACCATCGGGCGGAGTTCGCCCAACACTTTTTTGGTACAGCCTTTGATTATAAAATGTCGTCGGAGACTCCGACTACCGTTTTGTCCAAAAACCGCAAGGACAAGGACCGACACGCGAGGTCCGCGGTCCCCACCGACACCACACCAAAACCGGCTACACGTGGTCCGGTTCTCAGCGAGATGCCTATGCAGTCCCTGACAACCGACGGCACTTCTTTGGCGGTGTCTTCTGTAACCGAGACCGCAGGTACCTCGGCCCAGACCCAGACTACAACCACCGAAGCCACTGTGAGCGTTGAGCCTCCTAATGTGGACAGGTCCACTTCCACCCATGGTGTCTTTAGACCCTCATCTTCCTTTTCCATTAAGGCCTTTACTAAGTCCAAATCAGCCAGGCATCCCAAGAGGCCTGTTGCACAGGGCCCATCTCCAGGCCCCATGCCTAAAAAGCAGATGCTTAAAATGGCTGAGGATTTAATTACTCTTATCAGGGGTTCCCAACCCCCTCCAGACAAGAGACCCAGAGTGGAGGAAGATTCTCCCTCTTCTGATCAGGGCTCCATTTTTTCAGAACATTCTGATGTAGAGGAACACTCTTACTCCCCTTTTGAAGATTCTGATGCAGAGCAGTCCATTCCTTCTGTATCTCCTCCTGAGGATTTTTCTTTTGGGGAAACCTTGCACACCTTGAGGGAACACTTCCATTGGGAAGGCCAAGACTTTTCTGATTCCAAGAAAAGACTTAGGGAATTTCTTTTGTTACCTCAACACAGACCTCTGGCGATACCTCCTGTCTTGGACATACTTGATGATGTTTATTCGAGGCTTGCCTTAATCCGGATTCCTGCCTCCTGCCCCAGTCAAGCCTGATAGGTACTACAGAGTTCCTAACTCTCACCAATTTCTTTACAAAAGCCATAATGCTGACCCTGAAACCATTTCTCAAGGCCCCAAGGGAATGAAGGCCTCTACTGCTAAGAATCCACTACCTTCCGAAAGAGAGTCAAGATCCTTAGAAAGGTGGGGAAAAAAGGTATATACCTCGGCCACCCTAGCCATGAGGGCCTTAAATTGTCAGTTTCATATGCTTAAATATCAGCAATTTCTGTTATCACAATTAAATAAAATGTCTCAACATGAACAACCAAACTTGAAGGAGTTGCAGGATATGATGCATAGTGCAGAACAAGTGGGTAAACGCACCTTACAATGTGGCTATGATGCCCTAGAGGCCTCAAGTAGAGCTGCTGTTACAGGATCAGTCATTCGTAGACATGCCTGGCTTAGGGAACAAATCTTGCCTGATCATGTGAAAGCTAAACTATTAGATGCTCCTTTACAAAAGGATGTGTTATTTGGTACTAATGCTGAGGAGATACTACGGAAAATGGAAGAAAAAGCCAAATCTATGCAAACTGTCAAAGCTTTTCTACAGGTTCAACCACCACGTTTTAGCAGAAATTGGCCTTCTAAAAACTGGTCCTTTCCAGCCACGGACAAGCCCCAAAGAGGTAGATACAGGCGCACAAGGGGCAGAGGACAATCACAAGGATCATATAGAGGCAGGCCAATGGCAAACTCCAGCACCAAGAGGTGGCGAAGACAGTGCACAACAATACAGGAAACAAACCAAATGACTTCCTCCTTTCCATGCCAAGCAAGTCTCAGCTGGCAGCACCCTTGGGAGGAAAGCTGGCATTATTTACAAGAAATTGGCATATTGTCACAACAGACAAATGGATCCTGGACGTTATAAACAGAAGCTACAGATTTCATTTTCACACTCTTCCAAAAATGAGAGGCATGCCAAACCTGCCACACAATCAAAGGGCAGAGGCACAACTACAAATTTCAAAGCTCATAGACATGAAAGCTATTCAAGAGGTACCTACTCACGAGCAAGGTCAAGGTTTATATTCCAGACTATTTCTGGTACCAAGGAAAAGATCCGACTGGAGACCCATTTTGGACTTATCTATCCTAAACACATTCTTACTCATACCAAAATTCAAGATGCTCACATTACAGCAGATTCTTCCCATGCTGGGCAAGGAGTTTTGGCTGGTAACATTGGAACTCAAGGAGGCATACCTGCATGTCCCAATCAGACAAAGCTGCAGAAGATACCTCAGATTTCTTGCAGGTTCAATACACTATTAATTTTCTGCATTGCCCTTTGGCTTATCTACTGTGCCCAGAGTATTCACGAAATGCCTGGCATCAATAATTGCCTACTGCAGACTTCAAGGGATACAAATTTACCCTTATTTGGACGACTGCCTGATCCAAGCGGACAGCAAGCACATACTTCTGGAACATCTGGCTTATGTAACACGATTACTGCATTCTCTGGGATACACAATCAACAAAGAGAAATCCAGGCTAACACCATCTCAGAAAATAACTTTCCTGGGTGCCAACTTGGACACAAACACCCAGATGGCCTATCTTACGCCAGAAAAACAGGGGCAACTAACTCAATACTTCAAAATACTAGCAAATTGTACCAGGCTTACTGCAAGGAAAATCCTGCAGGCTCTGGGCTTCATGGCATCTTGCATTCTTTTAATCCCATGTGCAAAGTTGCATATGAGGAAACTTCAGTGGTACCTAAAAAACCTTTGGTCTCAGCACAGCCACAGTTTGGAAACAATAATACCAATAATTCCATGTTTGCAAAAGGAATTTCTGTGGTGGGCCCAAGCATGTCAAACAAACACAGGTCTCCCATTCTGCAAGCCTCAAGCAAATCAAGTCATCACAACAGACACCTCAGATTACGCCTGGGGGGCGCACATGACAGACAGGTACATTCAGGGCAAATGGTCCCAAAAGGAAAAGCACCTTCACATCAATCAAAAAGAAATGCTAGCAGTGATAAATGCAATTACAGCTTTCAAGGACTTCCTGCATCCAGGACAATTATTGATAAGAACAGACAACACCACAGTAATGTGGTACATAAACAAACGAGGAGGAACACATTCATACCCCCTGTGCAGACTAGCCATGACACTTTGGAAGTTGGCTTTGGAATGGCAAATCGAACTTCAAGCACAGTACTTGCCAGGTTTGGAAAACACGCTGGCAGACAATCTAAGCAGAAATATGACAGATCTACACGAATGGAAGTTGCATCCTCAAGTGTTTACAAAGATAATCCAAGCGTGGGGGGAGGCCAGACATAGATCTCTTCACCTCCCACAGGAATCATCAATTGGAAAAGTTTTGTTCAAGGACCTTTCATCCAAAGGCCTGGAGAGTGGACGCCCTTTCATTCAGTTGGACAGCATGGACAGGTTTACTCTTTCCCACCTCTGCCTCTTCTGCCCAAGATGCTCTTGAAAGCAAGAGCAGACAGACCGAAGATGATACTGATTGCTCCAGACTGGCCAAGACAACACTGGTACCCACTCCTGAGGAGCCTAACACATACTCCTCCCTGGTCTCTACCTCTAATGCCTCTTCTGCTGACTCAGCACAGCTACAAAACTCTTCACAGTCAGCTGAAAACACTCAATCTCGCTGCATGGAAAATTCCTTAACACCACAACAGACCCTACTCCCCAAAGAGGTGCAGGATGTCATTTTGGAGGCCAGAAGGCCATCTACTAGAAAGGCTTACTCCGCAAAATGGAAACTGTTTTGCTCTTGGAATGAGAAAAAAGGCCAGGACCCTAGAAAACTGAATTTGCCTCCGGTATTACAGTATCTAGCTGAGCTGCTGAACAGTGGACTTTCATTTTCCTCCATAAAAATCCATGCCTCAGCCATTTCTGCAGAATTTAACACGGATCCACCCTTATTCTCTCACCCACTCTTAAGACAGTTCCTCAGAGGGGCTAAGAATATAAGACCACCAAGGAAACAACCAATACCAGCCTGGGATCTTAATTACATTCTAGAAAAATTAACATTGCCTCCCTTTGAACCAGCTGCCTCAACAGATTTGCAATATTTGTCCTGGAAAACAGCTTTCCTTCTGGCCATTACCTCAGCTCGTAGGGTTTCGAACTACAAGCCCTCATGGCTGTGCAGCCCTTTCTCATCTTCCATCAGGACAGGGTTTTCCTTCGAACCAACCCGTCATTTATGCCTAAAGTGGTATCCAGGGTAGCTTTAAATCAAGCCATACACTTACCTACCTTTTACCCCAATCCTCAAAACAAAGGGGAAAGGCTGCTACACTCCTTAGACATCCATAGACAGCTACGTTATTATTTGGACAGAACAAAGCCTTTCAGGAAATCAGAACAACTTTTTGTGTCCTATGCTGTAGGAGCTCAAGGGAAGCCAGTTACCAAACAGACAATTTCAAAATGGATAGGCCACTGCATACGGTTTTGTTACTCCTATCATGGAAAATCTGTCCCTACAGGCATCAGATCCCACTCCACCAGGGCCATAGCTACCTCTACAGCCTTCCTCAGAGGAGTTCCTACCAAAGATATTTTGGAGGCAGCCACTTGGAGTTCTGTGCATGCCTTCACAAAACACTACCACCTGCCTTTATATTCCAAAACTAGAGCAGGCTTGCCACTGCTGTGTTGCAGGGCATTCTGGCTCATTCCAGTTCCACCTAGTGCCTACCACCCTGTGCGTAGCTATGGGATTCCACCCATCTCTGATTACTGCAGCTGTATGCACGATGAACATAGTACAGTTTTGTACCTACCATAAATGTAGATGTTCGAGTGCTAATACAGCTGCAGTACAGTTTTCCCTCCCTCCTTCCCCTCTTGGTAAAGGCCTAGGGCCTAACCCCTCTTCATACAACCTGATTGGGTTATCCTTCTATGGTATATTTGCTTGCAACTACTGATTTTTGATTATATTGCATTTCATGTATATAAATATAATTTATGTATTGCCTTCCTTCTGGGGGCACCTGACATCTGGGTCAAGAAAGACTGAAGAAAATGGCGTCGGCTGTGTCTTATATACCCCTGCCTCACTGACGTCAGGAAAGAAAGCGACAGCAACCGACGCCGGACCTAGACTTTGGAATTCGGTCGACCGAGGACCCGCCTGACGGCAGAAAACCCATCTGTGATTACTACAGCTGTATTAGCACTCGAACATCTACATTTATGGTAGGTACAAAACTGTACTTTCTGTAAGTGGATGCTAAATAGGGATGTATTTCTGAATATAATTCAGAAGTGGAGTGTGCCAGAAGTAGACCTCTTTGGTTCTCCAGAAAGATAACTAAGCAAATATTCCACCAGTGTACCAGCTGTGGGATGCCTGAAGAACAGGCACCTTCTCCATAAACTCATCTGGCCTATTTTTATATACCTTTTCCCCAGTTTGTTACAGAAGATGAAGAGGACAGTCCAGAAATGTTATTGGTGCTGTATTCTAGCTGAGAAAACAGTGTATGCCCTGACTGAAATCACTTTTACAGTTTTCCAAACAAGTGGGTTATCATCAATTACTTCAAGCTGGGGTACTAAAGTTTACCGTTTCCTAGGTCATATGTCCAGCATGTGACCTCAGCTCGCAAGAATAGGGATATATATGTAGATGTATGAGCTTAAATTCTCATACTATCTCGCCGCTGGCCTGAACTCAGGTTGTGTATCCATAGGACTGATTGTTGTTTGGTCATTGGTATGGTAGCTTCCTTAAAGACAGATAAATGCCCTGTTGGGGAACCTTCATTTACTTGCGTGTTATTGTGTTCTATGTCAGTATTCGTTGCCAACTAGGAGTGGTACGTGCGAGTGTTGTAGGCAAATCCCATACAGAGATTTGCATACTCAGTGCCTCTTCTGCCTAGGCTTGGAACATGAGACTCATCTTCTGAAGTGTTTGGCCCACTCCAAGATGACAGATCCTTCTTCCTGAGACATACCTCCCCCCTTGAGAAAAAATCGAAAGGCCCAGGCTGGATGGTCAGCCTACCTTTTCTGATTCTGACACACCCGCTGAAGTTCAGGAATCCGCTTCCATAAACAAAGGTGAACAGCGAATCATAACTTTAGAGAGCCAAAAGGCTTCTCACAGATTCTAGTTAGGGAAGAGATCCCTGGTAAGTTAATAAAGATACGTTAGTGGTCTGAACTAGCCCACTTGATGCAAGTAGACATCACATCAAAAAAGAAAAGACAAAAAAAAAGATATGAATCTACTTCTCCCCGTTTGGGCGAAGGCACGGATGGACTTATTGAAGACCTTCTCAAGGCTGTTGTGGTGCTGAATCCTCCTTTGTTTCTGACCATCCTCCTCCTCCCACACCCCATAAAATTACTGTGGATTCGTCTTCTGATGAGGAAAGTACATCTGACACTGAACTTTCCCTGGTATACTTCTGTCATGTACACTCTCCTGGCCAAATCCCTTCTGATAATGAAGACTTCATTTTCCTTACTCTCCTGCTGAAGAAGCTTCATTTGAAGAGACAGTTGTAAAGACAGTGAAACATTTTGAGTGGGAGTCAGAGTCAGAGAACACATCAGTCTGAAATAGATGATGGCCCTCATTCAAGCTCTTTGAGAATTTCTCACATATTTAGAAGACAGGTTCTTTTCAAGTATTCAGTGACAGCATGACAGTCATGTGGTACATAAGCGAGGAGTCATCAGATCATACCAATGGTGTAGACTTGTGTGGAGGGCCTGGGACCTTGCCACCCATGTCCCTATTCGCCATGTACATCCCATCACAGGACAGTGTGTTGGCAGACACATTAAGCAGAGCCCTGGAGGACCCTCATGAATGGACCCTGAACAGACAAGTCTTCCTGAACTTCTTCACCATTGTGGGACACTTCAGATAGATCTGTTTGACTCAGAGAGCAACAGATTACTTTCCCTCTTTTGTGCCAGGAATCCCCCAGATCCCTTGCCTCTGTGCCTGTAGATGTTCCTCTATGCCTTCCCCATACTACCTCTCCTTCCAGGGATTCTGCTAAAGTTATAAAAAGGAGAGAAAAAAACTCTTATTATTCACCCTTATTTGGCCAAAACAGCACTGGTTCAGTCTTCTGTTTTATCTAGCCAATGGCAGAATCTGCAGACTGCCACACCTAACAGACCTCATCAGTTAGAAGAAAGGATCATTACTAATCCCAGTCTGTCATCCCTAAGCCTAACCTTGTAGATGATAGGGGTCTAATTCATTTCAAGCACCAGTTTTCAGAAGATGCAATAAAAGTTCACCAAGAATCAAGGAGACCCACCACTTGAAAATCCTACATAGCCAAATAGAAGATACTTTATTTCTGGTGACATAGGAGTAACCAGGACCCCAACAAGTCAGAGGTACTTTCCATCCTAAAGTACCTGTGTGATTTTATGGATGTAGGTCTGGCCTACTCTTCCATTGAAGACCACCTCTCTGCCATCTCTGCCTGTCCACTCCTCAGCCCTCCTATTGTACCCAGTTTCAGGGTTCTGCTTCTTAGACCACCAAAGAACTCCCTTCTTGGGATCTCAAGTTTTGTGCTGGAAAAGTTACTGAGCCTCCCTTTGAATTAGCAGCCTCAGCAAATCTGAAATTCTGCTCCTGGAATCATGTTCTGCTTTAGCTACAGGCACTCATAGCCATTCCTCCTTTTCTTTTTTTTTCAAGGATAGAGTGACCTTAAGGGCTAACCCGTTCCTTCATGCCAGAACTCGTGAATGAGCTGTTTCTCAACCAGACCATCAGTCTTCCTGGTTTCTTTTCCAACCTACAAAACTGTGGAGAAAGACCCCTGCACTCTTTAGATGTTCACAGACAGCCATGGTTCTATTTGGACAAAACCAAATGTGTTTGTAAGTCTAATCAATTGTTTTGTCTTATTTATGAATTCAAAAATTGGACCAACCAGCATCTAAGCAAACCATTGCAAGATGGATCTCTAAGTCCATCTTCTTTTGTTACTCTCTGCATGCCAAACCCATGCCCTCATGCTCACTCTACCAGGGCAGTGGCATCCTTTGGAACTGCCTACAAAAGATCGGATGGCAGGGCCATATTGGAAACTGCCACTTGGCCACCTATACTTACCTTCACTATACTAAACACTACAAGATTGATGCCTTTTCATGGTTCTGGGTGATCTTTGCTAGGTCATTCCTCACTGGCCTTTTGAACAGTTCCGTTATCAACTAGTCCGTCCCTCTTAAGTTCCCTTCAGTTCTGGGAATTGACCACTTGTTTGGAATACTGCAACAATGATTAGTAGAACATTTATGCTAAGTTCTTACATAATTGTACTTTCTTCCTTCTTCTGGACCTAGTAAAAGCAGAACCAGTCCTGTTACTGTTAACTTGGAACATGTTCGTTAGCTCACCCCATCTTGAAAATGCTAAGGCTGAAAGTGTGGATGATTTGATGTTCATCATTTCAGGCACATACTTTCTGAGGATGTGTTGTGTATTGTGAGGGTGGCTAGAAAACTTAATACAAGGAAATCACATCTAGCTTAAGTGGAAGAGTTTCGCCATTGGGTGCCTTGGCAGAAACTAGTATTCCCGTTCCGCCCTTGTGTTGCTAGTTCTCACCTGTCTGTTGGACTTCTACAAAGCAGGCCTGTCAGCATCTTTACTTGTATACCACTTGATTCACTACACTTGCCTGTTAAGCAGTTCCTCAAAGGGGTATTATGTTTGAAACCACTGAAAACAGAAAATGACTGTACTGTGGGGACCTAACCTGTGTCTTGAAAAAATATCGTCTTTCCCCCTTTCTAGACAGATGCTTCCTATCCCTGAAACTTCTATCTTAGCTGCTTTGCTGTTGGCACTGACCACTGCTAGATGAATTTCAGAGCTGCAGGACCTCATGTAGAGAGCTTTTTCTAATCATGGGGCAGTCTTCCTAAGGGCTAACCCTTCCTTTATTCCTATAGTGGTGACAGAATTATCCCCAAACCAGGTTATTCACCTCTTAGGTTCATAGGTAGGTACTAGGCTATTGGCCCTAGGGCCTATATAAGCCTAGCCAAACAGTACCCTGGCTTTTGGCACCCAAGAAACTTATTTTCCTGTGCCCCTGTCAAGCAGAGCCACAGAAGTGATCCCCGGGGTGAATTTCCTGTCTCCCAATCATCAAGATTTTTCTTGAAGAATGTTAATAAGGATCTTTGTTTGATATAGATAGGTAGTTTGTTCCACAGTATGGGAAGTCTCTGGGACAGCACTCTATCCCTCCAGCATGTTGTGTTTATTGTGGTGACAAGGTTTAGGTCCCTAGAGCGTGTAGCTTGGAGGGATTGGGATTTCTTTAAGTGGAGCATGTCCAACAGCTCTGGGTTTGACATAGCTTTGTATGTTAGGCAGAGATTGAGTCTGAGTAAGAGATATGCGACAGAGTAAAGCTGGAGTTTTTTGAGACCCTCTGCGTAGGGCATCTGTTTGAGGCCAGTAATCCTCTTTGTGAGGTATTTCTGTGGCCTTTCCAGTTGTTGTAGATGTCTTGTGAGGTACATACCAAAAGGGGCATTGTACTCTATAATGGGCCTAATGAGTGATGAGTAGAGGGGAACAGTGACCTTTTTTTCCTGGATGAGAAACCTTTTGTGATGAGGTGTGCAACATGAAAGGATTTTCTGACTACTGTGGCGATGTGATTATCAAAGGAGAGACTACTGTCCATCTCTGTCCCAAGGTCTCTTATCACACTTTCGGTGTTAAGTAGACTACCGCCTGTGTTGTAGTTTATGGGTACAGAGTTTTTACCAAAGGGGATGACAATGCACTTTTTGGCATTGAGCTTGAGGCCATGGCTTTGACACCAGGCATCTGTCTCAGTGAGGCCATTTTGTAGGATGTCCACATCGTTAGGAGTTTTGATTATGGCTCCTAGTTTGCAGTCATCTGCAAACTTTGTTAGCCAAAGACCTTCTTTTTTAGCCTGTACTTCAGAGAAGTCGATACCAAACAGGAGAGGACCTAGGACTGAACCCTGTGGTACTCCACTTGTCACTAGTCTGAAGTTGGATTTAGTCTGCTACTTTCACAGTGTGGGTTCTGTCAGTGAGCCAGTTGGCAACCCATCTTGTGACATAGGGATTTATACCTAGTTTTAGTGAGTTTACCTATAATTCCAGAGTGAGGGATGGTGTTGGAATCCTTGGTGAGATCTAGATAGGCTGTGTGAACCACCTTACCCTCATCTACGGCTTTGGTGACCACTTCAAAGAAGTCTGCCGTGTTTAGGAGACATGATCTGCCTTTTACAAACCTGAACTGGGTAGGGTCCAGAGTTTGGAGATTACCAGTGTCATTGTTTAAAACATGCTGGAGGGATAGGTTCCTGACCCAGAGACTCCCCGTACTCTGGAATAGACTGCCAATACATGTTAAGCAGAGTGCCTCACTGGCCCTCTTCAAAAGGAACCTTGATGATTGGATGGGAGATGGGACATTCACCCCGGGGATCATGTCAGTCGCCCTGCTAGACAGGGGTCCAGAGAAGTAAATATTGTGGGAAGAAATATCCAGGGAATTGTTATGGCTAGGCTTGCATAGGCCCTAGGGCCTATAGCTTAGTGCCAACCTATGAACCTATACGTTCCATAGCCTTGCAGACCAGGCTCTTCAGGCTAATGGGGCGGTAGTTCCCGGAGTTCGTGGTGGCTCCCCTTTGTGGAGGGGGATAACCGTTGCTGTGTGCCATTCAGTGGGCACAAAGCCTGAGGTGAGGCTATGATTGAATATGATACTTAGGTGGGGTGCCAGTTTGTTCTGTAGTTCATGTAGAAAGCAGTCTGGGATGTTGTCAGGTCCCATGGATGCTGTGTTCTTGGCTTTGGAGAGTGTGTTTTTTACCTCTGCAGCCGTGATTACAGGAACTTTGCATTCTTCGGTATAGAGATGGGCCCTTTAGGGGGGATGAGAGAGGGGTAAAGTTAGCACTGAACCTGTCTGCCAGGATGTTGGCAATGTCAGTTGGTTATGTATATTTAGTGTCATTGTTGTGCAACTCAGAGCAGATCTGAGTGTTGCCATTGAGATTCTTGACATAGCTATAGAATGCTTTGTGGTTGGCTTTAGAATCAGTGGTGTTTTTGTTTTCATAACTAGCTTTGGAAGATGTTATGAGGGATCTCAGGTTTTTACTGAGGCTGACCACGGAGTTTCTCCAATAATGGGATTTTATTCTTTTTTGCAACAGTTTCTGTCTTCTGTTCTAGAGTTTGTTTATGGCAGGGGACCACCAGATTGTCCTCCTTTTTTTGGAGGATAGCATCTTGGTTCAGTTAGGGATTGCACGATCCATTCACTTGTGTAAGTGCATATAAAGTGCAGTTGTATAGGATTCAGCAGTCATACCTCTATTGTCTATCAGCATGGGTGTTGTGAAGTTTGTCACTTCTGTCTTAAGAAGCGTGAAGGTGGCTTTGGAGAAATTTTTTACGGTGGTTTCCCTAATGGGGGGTGGGGGTGGGATGTGGATGTCTAGGGTGACTTGCTTGCTCTGTGTATTTTATCAGCACAAAGTTAGGAAGAGAGAATCCTACACTCACTAGATGAACATAATCAACTGAGATTTTATTTGGACAGAGAAAAATGCATTAGGAAGGCTGATCAGTTATTCATTTCTTTTGCTAGGGACAAAGAGAATAAGCCTCTTAAGAAGCAGCCCATATCAAAATAGATAGCACCTTGCACCTGCTTATTTTATTCCTTTCATAGTATGATTATTCTTGGCCACGTTAAACCCCATTATACCAGAATCACTTCTTTCTGAGAGGGGTTAACACATGACTTTAAGCAGCAGCTTGATTTTAAGTACATATTGTTCCAAAATATATAACCTGAACAGTACATCCAGGGTCAGGGCATACATTGCCACTGCGAGGCCTGCTGTCTCCTGCCTTTTCCTAAGACGATCCACCCTGTTGTCCATAAGTTGTTGGAGTCTTCCCAAAAGTCAGTACTGCAACAGTAAATATGAATATAGTGGAGTTGTTTTTGGAGTTTACCCTGAGTGTAGAATATAGTCATATGAAATACCACATGTTCATCATATTTACACTGCTGCAGTCATTACACTTGGGTTATCCTGCCATCAGGTGGTTCCGCAGTCGGCCTGAGTTCCAAAGACTTGGTCCGGCGTCGGTTGCTGTTGCCTCCTCCCTGACGTCAGTGCGACAGGGTTATATAAGATGCAGCCAACGCCATTTTCTTCAGTCTTTCTTGTCGCGTGGTGCCCGTAGCAAAAGCAGTTCGCAAGTGCCGGTCGGCCGACTCCTGAGACTTTCATTCTGAATCCAGAACCGAAGTCTTCTACAAAGCTACGTGCCCCGTTGGGGAAACTTTTTCTTGCCTCAGACCGATGTCAGTAAAAGTTAATAACTGTATTTCTTGTGGGAAGCAAATACCTCATAAGGATTTCCATTCCTATTGTATCCCATGCCTAGGCCCAGACCACAACGTCACTGGTTGTCGGTTTTCTGCTAGGTTTAACAAGCGCACTATTAAACGTTGGTTTGATTTTGCCTGATGTTATTTTGGCAGAAAATTCAATTACACCATGCCGTCGGAACTTCCGACGACCGGAGTACATAAAAAGCTCAAAGTCAAGGACAGGCATCCGAGGCCCAAAACTGACGATGAGGCCTCTTCTAGGTCGGTATCCGGTTCTCCAGTTTTCAGCGAGGCGCCTTCGCAGCCCCTGACAACCGCTTCTGTAGAACCACAGGCCACCTCCGACTCCCACGTGGAGCTGACTGGGCCTTCGGACGCGCAAGTTTTTCAGCCTACCGAAACTAACCCTTCAGAGGGAACCGAAGTAGCTGAGCAATCCACAGCTTCAGAGGGTGTTTTCAGACCTACTCAGTTAAGCATTAAACCCTCTGCTAAGTCTAAGCCTCCCTTCAAAACAAAGAAACAAATACAGCATTCTCCAGGACAGGCCTCCATGCCTAAGAAACAAATGCTCAAAATGGCCAAAGACCTAATCACCCTGATCAGGGGGTCCGACCCCACCACCTGATAAAAGACCCAGACAGGATGCAGACTATGAATCATCCAACCAGGTGTCCATTTCTTTAGATTCATCCTCAGACCTAGGATATTCTTTACCCCCTTATGAGGATTCTGATGCTGAGGAATCAATTCCATCAGCCTCTCCGCCTGAGGACTACTCCTTTGGGGAAACCTTACATACCATGAGGGAGCATTTCCATTGGGAAGGCCAGGATTATTCAGAATCCAAGAAAAGGCTAAGAGACTTCCTTTTATTACCTCAACACAGATCCCTTGCTATTCTGCCAGTGTTAGATATTGTGGATGATGTGTATACTGAATCCAGCTTAAATCCTGACTCCCTTACCTCCAGCCCCAGTTAAACCTGATAGATATTACAGAGTCCCTGACTCACACAAATTTCTGTATAAAAGCCCTGTTGCTGACCCTGAAACTATTTCTCAGGGACCCAAAGGGATTAAGGCCTCATCAGCAAAAAAAAACAGTTCCCTCTGACAGAGATTCCAGAGCATTAGACAGATGGAGAAAGAAAGTATATACGTCTGCAACTTCAGCAATGAGAGCCTTAAATTGCCAGTTTCACATGCTAAAATACCAGCAATTTTTGATGTCTCAGTTGAAACAAAAATGCTTCCAGATTCAGATCTTCCTAATTTTAAAGAAATGCAGGATTTATTGCATGCAGCTGAACAAGTGGGAAAAACATACTTTGCAATGTGGTTTTGATTCTTTAGAGGCCTCCTGTAGAGCAGCAGTTACAGGCTCTGTCATTAGAAGACATGCTTGGTTAAAAGAACATACGTTACCAGATCATGTTAAAGCAAAATTATTGGATGCACCTTTGTAGCGGGATGTGTTATTTGGAGTTAAGGCAGAAGAGGTATTAAAGAAGATGGAGGATAAGGCAAAATCTATGCAAACGGTAAAGAATTTCTTACAGGTTCAGCCTCCTCGATTTAGCAGAAATTGGCCAACAAAGAATTGGTCCTTTCCAGTTACAGACAGACCTCAAAGGGGCAGATACAGACGTCCAAGAGGTAGAGGTCAACCACAAGGTCCTCACAGCCTTGACAGTGGGGTGCACCTGGCCAGAAAGAAGGGGAAGACAGGCACCAACCATATAAAAAACAGCCTCAATGACTTCCCACTACAGCTGCCAAACACCTCTCTCTTGGCAGCCCCCTTAGGAGGAAAACTGGCACTTTTCTATCACAACTGGCATTGGATCACCAAAGACAAATGGGTTCTCAACATTGTATCTCAAGGTTACAGGTTCTACTTTCACACTCTGCCAAGGTTAAAAGGAATGCCAAATCTGCCATCAAATCAATGAGCAGAGGCTCAAAAACAAATTACAGCACTCATGGACATGAGAGCTATTCAAAAGGTACCACCACATGAGCAAGGACAAGGATTTTACTCAATACTCTTTCTAGTTCCCAGAAAGGACAATGCCTGGAGGCCGATTCTGGATCTTTCTTCTCTAAACACTTATCTGGATGTTCCGAAATTCAAAATGTTGACGCTGCAGCAGCTTCTTCCCATGCTGGGCAAGAAAGCTTGGCTCGTGACGTTGGACCTCAAGGAGGCATACCTGCATGTCCCTATCAGACAAAACTGCAGAAGATATCTCAGATTCATAGCTGGTTCAATGCACTATCAATTCTCTGCACTGCCCTTTGGCTTATCTACTGCACCCAGGGTCTTCACAAAGTGCCTGGCACCAGTAATTGCATTTTGCAGACAGAAAGGAATTCAAATTTATCCGTACCTGGACGACTGCCTGATTCAAGCAGAGAGCAAGGACATTCTTCTAAAGCATCTGGCATTCGTAAAAAAGTTAAGTTGCCTGGGGTGCACAGTAAACGAAAAGAAATCAAAACTAGTGCCCTCACAAGAGATAATATTCCTGGGTGCCAGCTTGAACACAACGGCCCAGATGGCTTATCTCACGCCAGACAAGCAAGGACAACTGACTCAATACTTTCAATTCATGGCAACAAACACCCAACTCCCTGCAAGAAAAATCCTGCAGGCCTTGGGCTACATGGCATCTTGCAAACTACTAATTCCATATGCCAGACTGCATATGAGGAAACTACAATGGTACCTAAAGAACATATGGTCTCAACACTATCAAAGTTTGGAACCAGTTATACCACTAATTCCTTGCCTACAACAGGAGTTTCGATGGTGGGCACAAGGTTGTCACCTCGACAAGGGACAGCCTTTCTTTCAACCCACAGCCAGGCAGACACTGACAGCAGATGCATCGGATTACGCCTGGGGAGCACACATGGCAGGAAAATGTATCCAGGGCGAGTGGCCCACAGAGCAAAGACATCCCCACATCAATCAAAAAGAGATGCTAGCTGCACAAAATGCTATTATAGCTTTCAAGTACCTACTGCATCCAGGACAATTACTACTAAAGACAGACAACACCACAGTTATGTGATACATAAACAAGCAAGGGGGCACACACTCCTACCCCCTCTGCAGACAAGCCATGACCTTGTGGAACACCTCTCTAAACTACCAAGTTCATCTGCAAGCACATTTCCTGCCAGGAGAGAAAAACACACTGGCAGACGACCTAAGCAGAAACATTATGGACCCACACGAATGGGAACTGAATCCACAAATATTCAGAATGATAACACAAAAATGGTGGAGCCCGGACATAGATCTGTTTGCCTCCCCAAAGAACTGCCAATTACAGAAATTCTGCACAAGGAGCTACCATCCACAAGCATGGAAATTGGATGCCCTCTCATTCAGCTGGAAAAAACTACAAGTATACGCTTTCCCTCCTTTACCTCTCCTCCCAAAAGTACTCATAAAAGCCAGGCAGGAAGAGCCAAAAATGATACTGATTGCACCAGACTGGCCACGCCAGCACTGGTACCCAGTCTTAAAGAACTTAGCCCAAGAACCACCCTGGATTTTACCTCAAATCCCAGAGTTGCTGACACAGCACAACAATCAGATACTTCACAGCCAGCTAAAGACCTTAAACCTAGCTGCAAGGAAAATTCCCTAGTCAAGCAAGCAATGTTTCTCTCCAAAGCTGTTATGGATGTCATTCTAGAGGCCAGAAGGCCAAGCACCAGGAAAGCATACTCGGATAAATGGAAAAGATTCTGTGCCTGGAACCAAGCGCACAGCCTTGACCCTCTTGTCCCAAACATTCCTCAGATACTGCAATACTTAACTGAGATGCTGGACAAGGGCCTCTATTTTTCATCCATCAAGATCCACGCCTCAGCTATCTCTGCTCATTACAACACGGATCCACCAATTATTTCTAATCCTTTGCTTAAACAGTACCTCAGAGGGGCTAAAAACATACGACCGCCCTGTAGAGCACCTACACCAACTTGGGACCTCAACTTTGTTTTGGAAAAATTAACTCTGCCTCCTTTTGAGCCAGCTAACACAGCAGAATTAAAATACATCTCTTGGAAAACTGCTCTGCTACTGGCAATAACATCAGCATGAAGAGTTTCAGAATTACAGGCACTAATGGCAGTTGAACCTTTCCTTATCTTCCACCAGGACAGGGTGTCTTTAAGAACTAACCCTACATTTATGCCAAAGGTGGTATCAAGTGTGGCTCTAAACCAGAGTATTCACTTGCCAACTTTTTATCCAAAACCACAGAACAAAGGGGAGAGACTTCTACATTCTTTGGACATTCACAGACAGTTACGCTTCTATTTGGACAAAACCAAAGCTTTCAGAAATTCTGAGCAATTATTGGTAGCATACGCTGCAGGAGCACAGGGAAAAGCCATTTCAAAGCAGACTATTTCAAAATGGATAGGATACTGTATACGTTTCTGCTATACCCACCATGGGAAACCTGTACCTAACAGCATTAGATCTCACACCACCAGGGCAACAGCCACTTCAACTGCCTACCTCAGAGGAGTACCTACCAAGGATATTTTGGAAGCAGCAACATGGAGTTCTGTGCATACCTTCACCAAACATTACCATTTGCCTTTATACTCCAAATCCAGAACTGACTTCGCCACTGCTGTACTGCAAGGCCTTATAGCCACCCCTAATGCCTTATAGATCCAACCTCCCTACCTCAGCTTTGGGATTCCACCCAAGTGTAATGACTGCAGCAGTGTAACACAATGAACATAGTACAGCTTTGTACCTATCATAAATGTAGATGTTCGAGTGTTGACACTGCTGCAGTCCAGGTTACCCTCACTCCTTCCCCTCTTACTCTCTGGTGCTTACCCTAGGGCATCTGCCCTTTATTACCTATGGGGAGTATTTTTCTGGTAACTAGAAATGGTTGTTTGCTTTTCTTTTGTATTGTTTACTAGCAATTTGAATTGCCTACCTATTTCGGGGCACCTGACATCTGGGGCAAGAAAAACTGAAGAAAATGGCGTCGGCTGCATCTTATATACCCCTCTCGCACCAACGTCAGGGAGGAAGCGACAGCAACCGACGCCGGATCAAGACTTTGGAACTCTGGCCGACTGCGGGACCGCCTGACGGCAGAATAACCCAAGTGTAATGACTGCAGCAGTGTCAACACTCGAACATCTACATTTATGGTAGGTATAAAACTGTACTTTCCTCTCATTCCCTGCCTGCAACAAGAGTTTCTTTGGTGGGCAGAGACATGTCACCAAAACAAGGGACTGTCATTTACTCTACCCCTTGCCACCCAAGCCCTAACTACAGATGCATCAGGCTATGCTTGGGGGCTCAACTGGCGGGGAGATGCATTCAGGGCAAATGGAGCCCAAACCAAATGCATCTACATTATCAACCAGAAAGAAATGCTAGCTGTTAAGAATGTTGTGACAGCCTTCAAGGACGTGCTTCATCCAGGACAGCTACTGTTAAAGACTTGCAACACCACAGTTATGTGGTACATAAACAAGCAGGGGGGGGTACCCATTCATACCCCCTTTGCAGACCAGCCATGGCCTAGTGGAACACAGTCTTGACTTACCAAATACGTCTTCAAGCTCAGTTCCTGCCAGGAAAGCAGAATACTTTGGCAGTCGACCTAAGCAGAAATCTTATGGACCCGCACAAATGGAAACTGGACCCACAAATCTTCAGCATGTTTACACAGAAATGGGGAAGCCCAGACATAGATCTATTTGCCTCTCCCCAAAACTATCAGTTGGAGAAATTCTGCACAAGAACTCATCACAAAAAAGCATGGAAGGTGGATGCTGTATCCTTCAGCTGGGAAAACCTATCAGTCTATGCCTTTCCCCCTCTGCCTCTACTTTCCAAGTTCTTACTAAATGTCAGACAGGAAAAAACAAAAATGATTCTAATTGCTCCGGACTGGCCTCGCCAACACTGGTACCCACTTTTAAGGATTATGTCACAACTTCCTTCGTGGTACTTGTCTCAAACACCTCAGCTATTGTCTTAGCAGAACTATCAAATTCTGCACACTCAGCTCCAAACTCTGAATCTTGCAGCATGGCTAATCAACTAATTTTACCAACCACATCTCTCACTAAACCTTTGATGGGTGTCATTTTGGAAGCCAGAAGGCCTAGTACTAGAAAATCTTATGCTGATAAATGGAAGAGATTCTGTGCTTGGAACCAAGCACAAGGAATAGACACAGCAAAGCCCAGTATTCCTCAGATTTTACAATACTTAACTGAGATGCTTGACAAGGGCCTGTCTTTTTCTTCAATAAAAATCCATGCCTCTGCCATCTCGGCTCATTACAACACAGAGCCTCCCCTCTTTTCTCATCCCCTGCTAAAACAGTCCTCAGAGGGGCCAAAGATTTAAGGCCTCCCAGGAGAGCACCAACTCCTGCATGGGACCTCAATTTTGTGCTGGAAAAACTCACCCTCCCTCCTTTTGAACCAGCAGCTACTGCAGATATAAAATTTATTTCTTGGAAGACAGCTTTTCTTTTCGCAGTCACTTCAGCTAGTAGGGTTTCAGAACTACAGGCTCTCATGGCAGTGGAGCCTTACATTATTTTTTTTACCCGGACAGTATGGACCACAGGACCAATCCTTCTTTTATGCCTAAGGTGGATTCCAGTGTGGCTGTTAACCAGACCATTCACCTGCCAATTTTTTTCCCAAATCCGCAGAACAAGGGGGAGCAGATTCTGCTTTCATTAGATGTACACAGACAACTAAGATTCTACTTAAACAGGACAAAATCTCCAAGAAAGTCTGAGCAACTACTGGTAGCATTTGCTGCAGGATCAGAGGGGAAGGCTATATCAAAGCAGACTATTTCTAAATGGATAAGCCATTGCGTTCGTTTCTGCTACTTGCACCATAGTAAACCTGTGCCCAAGGGAATCGGATCCCATTCCACCAGGTCTGCCTCTACTTCAGCAGCTTTTCTCAGAGGGGTCCCTACCAGAGACATTCTAGAAGCTGCTACTTGAAGCTTAGTTCATACGTTCACAAAGCATTATCATTTCCTCTCTTCTCTAAATCCAGGGCAGGCTTTGCCACTGCAGTCCTGCAGGGCCTTATAACTGATCCTAATGCCGTTTAGTTCCTAATGCTGTTTAGTTCCATCCTTCCATCCATAGCTTTGGGATTCTACCCAAATGTATTGACTGCAACAGTGAAACACGAAGAACATAGTACAATTTTGTACACTTACCATAAATGTAGATGTTCGAGTATATTCACTGTTGCAGTCCAGGTTACCCACCCGCCAGCCCCCTTTCTATAAGTTTTCTTTTCTTCACTATACTCTAAATCCTTTGTGGTGTATTTGCTTTTAGTTGAAGGTAAATTTTATGTTTCTAAAGGGCATTTATAAATTTACAGTTTATATATATATATTTTTGCTCCCCATTTGGGGGGCACCGACATCTGGGGCAAGTAAAACTCATTAAAATGGCGTCGGCTGCATGTTCTATACCCCTGACGAGCTGACGTCATGGAAGAGGAGACAGCAACCGATGCAGGACCCAAGACTCTGTTATTCAGGCTGACTGAGGGCAACCTGCCAGCAGTTTACCCAAATGTAATGACTGCAACAGTGAATACACTCGAACATCTACATTTGTGGTAAGTGTGGACTACTGTACTTTATGGAAGGTGGGTCTGCTGTTGAGCATCTGGAGTCAGGAATCCCTCAAGGAAGTACTGCAACAGTGGATCTTATAGGATGCAGTGTCAGGATGGGTAGCTACAGACAGCTGTCATCTTTGCACCTGCCTAGCTTTCCAAAGCGCAAACTCTTCCCTCACTCTTTTAATGAAACACAGTTCTCCAACTTCTCCGTATCTCATTTGCAGTGGATAGGTAGCAGTTGTATGGACCCTCCGAAGCTTACAGATTTTTATATTGGTTATCTTCTTCAGATAAGTTCTGCAGTTTCTTCACTTTTGTTAGGAGTATTTAGTGCTAGGCTAAGTGCTGTTCTGTTGTAGTGATCTAATTTACCTTTTTTGCTAGTGTAGTTTTTTTTAAATTTTCCCTCCCCACTCCCACCTCAGTAAGCCTGTAAGCTTACAACTGTTAGTTTGTATTTCAGTTTAGACTTTTCAGAAGAGTAATGTGGGAGGATTTCCTTTTAGTATTGAAAAGAAAAAGGCCACAGGTTTTAAAAAGTGTGGCAGATGTGGCCATACCCCCCCAACCCCAGTATAGAGACAAACTTTCCGAACACATTTTTTCCACGGTGGTGCAGCAGTAGCGTTGTTGCCTCACAGCAAGAGGTTCTGCAGTTCGATTCTTGGCTGGAGTGTGGGGAGTGCCTTCTGTGTGAAGTCTGCATGTCTTTCCCGTGGTTGGGTGGGCATTCGAAAGACATGCGTAAATGGGTGTGCCTTCGTTGAAGGTTTAATGTTGAGCTGGCACCGCGGCGTTCGTGAAAATCTACTGCCAATCATTAACGGACCAGAGTTCCACTGTGGCGACCCCTAACCCGGAAAAGCTGAAAGACAAACAACAACCTTGGGGTGGAACACACAAACATTTAGCATATTTGTCGTACCTTTGGTTATAGAATGCTCTGAGAGTCGCAACAAACTTATTTTAAGAGTGCTTCTACCCAGTGAAGCTTTACCCATGTTGAAGGAAAATCAGAAGGTGGGGTACAAGACATTCAGGGATAGAGAAAGGCTCTTCTTCCCCCAAATGTTTGTGAAAGGGAGTTTCTGTCTGCAAGGCTATTCATGGGCAGAGTCTTGACTCAAAGCAAGCTTATAGAGATTGACAGCTTCTAGTCATGGTTCTGTAGGAGTCTGCACTCAGGAGGAGACTGAGTGATGTCTCTTCTGAAAGGTAAATGTTCTTTGTGTTTCACTGTTGCAGTCATTACATTTGGGTTATCTGCTTGCAGGTAGCCCTCAACCAGCCTGAATATAAAAGTCTTGGATCTTCCGGTGGATGCTGTCTCTTCTTGCATGATGTCAGGTTGTCAGGGCTATAAATCTTGCAGCTGATGCCATTACATCAGTCTTTCTTGCTGTGCGGTGCCCGAAGCAGAAGCAGTTCACAAGTGCTGGTCGGCCATCTCCAGAAATTTTCGTTTTTGAGTTTCAGAACCAAAGTCTTCAAAAAAGCTAAGTACCCCGTTGGGGATCTTTTTTCTTGCTCTAAACCGATGTCAGTAAAAGTTAACAATTGTATTACCTGTGGAAAGCAAATACCTCATAAAGATTTTCTTTCGTACTGCATTCCTTGCTTAGGCCCAGACCACGACATCCCTCGCTGCCGGTTTTGTGCCTTATTCAATCCTCGAACTATTCGTCGTCTGTTCATTTTTGCGTCAAACTATTTCGATACTCTGTTTAATTATCCAGAAATGACTTCGTTAAGCCATCTGACTACCGACATTCCAAAAAACGTAAAGATAAAGACAGAGACAG
This sequence comes from Protopterus annectens, assembly GCF_019279795.1. Lineage (NCBI taxonomy): Eukaryota > Metazoa > Chordata > Ceratodontiformes > Protopteridae > Protopterus > Protopterus annectens. The sequence continues at coordinate 279,956,227 of NC_056746.1, forward strand.
TCTGCATAGGTCCAAAGCTGCCGACGATGCTTCTGTTCTGCTAGTCACTAGTTCGCCGGTACTCAGTGAGGCACTTTCGCAGCCCCTGATACTTGCTATTTCAGATTCGCAGGCCTCTACTGAGACCCATTCGGAGTTTGGTATGCCGCGAGATGCTTTTTCGACTATGGAACCTGCGGATGTCTCTACCTTGGATGGGTCCGGAGCCACTGTGTAAGCACCGGCTTCTGAGAGTGTATTCAGGCCTACTGACTTGCATTTCAAACTGACGCCGTCTTCTTCTTCAAGACCTAAAACCTGACCCACTCCTAGAAAACTGACGTCCAAACCGCATGGTCAGGCCCATATGCCTAAAAAACAAATGATAAGAATGGCTGATGACCTTATTACTTTAATTAGGGGAAGCCAGCCTTCACCCTCTAAGAGACATAGAACTGATTTTCCTTCTGATTCTTCTGATCAGGATTCTTAAATTTCTGTTTCTTCTGATTACCAGGATTTGCCCTTACCTACCTATGAGGATTCTGCTGCAGGGGACTCCAAAACCTCTGCTTCCCCTCCAGAGGATTTCTCTTTTGGTGAAACCTTGCACAATCTTAGGGAGCATTTCCGCTGGGAAAGCCAGGATTACATTGACTCCAGAGAGAGGCTTGGGGAATTCTTACTCCTACCTCAACCACAGGCCTTTAGCTGTCCCTCCTGTCCTGGATATTGTAGATGATGCCTTCGTGGAATCTAGCCTGGCCCCAGAGACTGTACCTCCGGCTCCCAAGAAACCTGACACGTATTACAGAGTACCTATCTCTCACAAGTTCCGCTTTAAGAATCCTGCGAACCCAGAGACCATTTCACAGGGACCTAAAGGGATTAAGGCTACTACTGTCAAAAACCCTACCCCCTCTGATAGAGATTCCAGGGCCTTAGACAGATGGGTTAAGAAGGTATTCACTTCTGCTACTTTGGCCATTAAGGCCTTAAACTGCAAGTTTCATATGTTAAAGTATCAGCAGCATATTATTGGACTACTTAAACAGATAATGATGTTGATTCCTGACTCTGTTGAAAATAAAGAATTACAGGATTTAATGCATTCTGCTGAACAAGTTGGTAAACATACTTTGCAATGTGATTTTGACTCTAGAAGCATCTTGCAGGTCTGCTGTCACTGGGTCTGTACTGAGAAGGCATGCTTGGCTTAAGGAGCAAAATTTGCCAGATCATGTTAAAGCCAAATTACTGGATGCTCACTTAAACCAAGACCGCCTGTTTGGCAACAAAGCAGAAGAGCTTAGAGAGAGGAAAAAGCTAAATCTATGCAAACTGTTAAAGAATTTCTGCAAGTACAGCCTCCCAGATTTAGTAGGCATTCTAAGAATTGGTCCTTTCCTGTCTCTTCCAGGCCTTCAGTCCAAACCCAGGAACAGCAGACCACTTAGGCTACAGTCTCAAGGTACTCACAGGCCTAAGCAGTGGGGGGCTCCCACTTCCAAAGCTGGAAGTAGTAAGACACCCCCTATGGAAAACTGTCACAATTACCTAAACTTAAACCTTCTAAGCACTGCTTAACTGCCTGCTCCCTTAGGGGGAAAGATCACCCTGCATGCAAAAAACTGGGAACTCATTAACCAGGACAAATGGGTTTTAAATGTAGTTTCCCAAGGATACAGATTCCACTTCCACACCTTACCTACCCCACAAACAGTTGACCAGACCTGGCCCCAAATCAGTGGGCAGAGGCTCAACAGCATGATGTTCTTCATGTTTCTTTGTTGCAGTCATCACATTTGGGTTATCTGCTTGCAGTAGCCCTCAGTCGGCCTGATTAACAAAGTGTTGGGTCTTGCGTCAGTTGCTGTCTCTTCTTCCGTGACGTCAGGTCGTCAGGGGTATAAAACATGCAGCCGATGCCATTACATCAGTCTTTCTTGCCATGCGGTGCCCGAAGCAGAAGCAGTTCGCAAGTGTCAGTTGGCCGACTCCTGAAATTTTCATTTTCGAGTTTCAGAACTGAAGTCTTCAGCTAAAAGCTAAGTACCCCATTGGGGAAACTTTTTCTTGCTTTTAACCGATGTCTGTAAAAGTAAATAATTGCATTACTTGTGGAAAGTAAATACCTCATAAAGATTTTCATTCAAACTGTATTCCTTGCCTAGTCCCTGACCACGTCGTACCGCGCTGTCGGTTTTGTGCCTTATTTAAACCACAAACTATCCGTTGTCGATATATTTATGCTTCTAAATATTTTGGTGCTCGGTTCAATTATCCCGATATGTCTTCGGTAAGCTAGCCGACTACTGACATTCCAAAAAAACACAAAGATAGAGACAGAGACAGGCCGCCGAGGTCCAAAGCTGCCGACGACACTTCTAAGCCAGTCACCAGTACTCTGTGAGGCGCTTTTGCAGCCCCTAATATCCACTACTTCAGATTCACAGGCCTCTACTGAGACCCATTCATAGTCCGGTATGCCATGAGATGCTTCAGCTGTGAAACCTGCGGATGTCTCTACCTTGGATGGGTCCGGAGCCGCTGTGCAGGCACCAGCTTCTGAGGGTGTATTCAGGCCTACTGACTTGCGTAGCAAACATATGCCATCTTCTTCTTCTTCAAGGCCGAAAACTCCTAACCATGCCTAGAAAACTGATGCCCAGACCGCATGGCCAGGCCTCTGTGCCTAAAAAACAAATGATAAGAATGGCTGAAGACCTTATTACTTTAATCAGGGGAAGATGACCCGAGACCTAGGAGTGAGTTTGCTTATGATACTTCTGACCAGGATTCTGAATTTTCTGTTTCCTCTGATGACCAGGATTTACCCTCATCTACCTATGAGGATTCTGATGCTGAAGACTCTATTCCCTCTGCATCTCCCCCAGAGGATTTTTCTTTTGGTGAAACCTTGCATACCCTCAGGGAGCATTTTCATTGGGAAAGTCAGGATTTCTCTGATTCTAAAAAGAGGCTTAGTGATGTCTTACTCCTGCCCCAGTGCAGGCCTTTAGCCATACCTCCTGTACTAGACATTCTTGATGATGCCTTTTCGGAATCTTGCTTAGCTCCTGACTCTCTACCTCCTAATCCCAGAAAACCTGATAGATATTACAGGGTCCCTGACTCTCACAGGTTCCTTTTTAAAAATCCTACTGCGGATCTTGAGATAATTTCCCAGGGACCCAAGGGCATTAAAGCTACTAGTGCCAAAAATCCTACCCCCTCTGATAGAGACTCCAGGGTGCTGGACAGATGGGGTAAGAAGGTATACACTTCTGCAACTTTGGCAATTAGGGCCTTAAACTGCCAGTTTCATATGTTAAAGTATCAGCAGCATATTATTGGATTGCTTAAACAGAAAATGATCTTGATTCCTGGTTGTGCTGAAAGTAAGGATTTACTGCATTCAGCTGAACAAGTTGGAAAACATACTTTGCAGTGTGGTTTTGATTCACTAGAGGTGTCTTGCAGGGCTGCTGTAACTGGGTCTGTACTTAGAAGGCATGCTTGGCTTAAGGAGCAATCCTTGCCAGATCATGTTAGAGCAAAATTACTAGATGCTCCCTTAAATCAGGACCGCTTGTTTGGCAACAAGGCAGAAGAAGTTCTTAAAAAGATGGAGGAAAAAGCTAAAGCTGTGTAAACTGTTAAAGATTTCTTACAAGTACAACCTCCAAGGTTTAGTAGGCATTGGCCTTCCAAGAAATGGTCCTTTCCTGCCTCATCCAGACCTTCTCAGTCCAAACCCAGATCCAGCAAAGCACCCAGGCTTCAGTCCCAGGGTACGCACAGGACTAAGCGGTGGGGGGCCCTCTTCTTCCAAATCTGGGAGTAATAAAACTCCCGCCTATGATAAACTGTCTCACTGACTTCTTTTTAAAACTTCCAAGCACTTCTCAACTGACTGCCCCTTTAGGGGGGGGGGATTGCTCTTCATGCAAAGAACTGGGAACTCATTACCCAGGACAAATGGGTTTTAAATAGTGTCCCAGGGATACAGATTTCACTTACACACATTACCAACACCAAGCGGGTGGCCAGATCTACCCCCAAATCAGTGGGCAGACACCCAAAAGCAAGTACTTTCTCTCTTAAGCATAGGGGCTATTCAGTTGGTACCAGAAGAGGAAAAGGGACAAGATTTTTACTCCAGACTTTTCGTGGTATCCAGAAAAGACAATTCATGGCGTGCTATCCTGGACCTGACTACTCTAAACATCTTTTTGGTGATTCCAAAATTCAAGATGCTGACTCTTCACCAGTTGCTTCCTATGCTAGGCAAAGATGCCTGGCTGGCAATACTAGATTTAAATAAAGCATACCTGCACATCCCAATCAGGGAATCTTGCAGAAGATACCTACGCTTCAAAGCAGGCTACAAGCACTCAGTTCTCTGCACTGCCCTTTGGCTTATCTACTGCGCCCAGGGTATTCACAAAGTGCCTAGCTCCAGTGATTGCATTTTGCAGGCAAAGACATATTCAGATATACCCATACCTGGACGATTGTCTAATTCAAGAAGAAAGCCAGGACATATTTTTGAATCATCTGGCCTTCGTACAATGGGTGTTAACTTGTCTGGGGTAGACCGTAAACGAAAAAAAGTGACACCTGGTACCCTGTCAACAAATTATATTCTTGGGAGCAAGCTTGAATACAACTTCCCAGATGGCTTTCCTCACACCTGACTACCTACTTCAAACAAGTGGCCTCAAAAACCCTATTTGCAAGGCAAATACTACAAGCCTTGGGGTTTATGGCCTCCTGCATTCTTCTAATTTCATATGCAAGACTGCGTATGAGGAAACTACAATGGTATATAAAAAAACCTATGGTATCAACATTCTCAGGATCTAGAAGCAATGATTCCTATCATACCTTGCCTACGCCTGGAGTTCCTTTGGTGGGCAGAGGCCTGCCACCAAAACAAGTGACTACCATTCACACTACCCCCTGCCGCCCAAACCCTGACAACAGACGTATCAGACTATGCATTGGGGGCTCACCTGGCAGGGAAGTGCATTCAGGGCAAATGGAACCCAAGTAAAATGCACCTGCATATCAGTCAAAAAGAAATGTTAGCTGTACAGAATGCTCTGACAGCCTTCAAGGGCCACATTCTTCCAGGACAGTTAACGGTAAAGACAGACAATACCACTGTTATGTGGTACATAAACAAGCAGGGGGGTACACATTCTTACCCCTCTGCAGACTAGCCATGGCATTGTGGAACACAGCCTTGGGCTACCATGTACTTCTACAAGCTGAATTCCTGCCAGGAAAACTAAATACACTGGCAGACGGACTAAGCAGAAACCTCATGGACCCACACGAGTGGAAACTGGAACCAAGAATTTTCAACATGTTGACAAACAAATGGGGGAACCCAGATATAGACCTGTTTGCCTCCCCCCAGAACTATCAATTGGAGAAATTTTGCTCAAGGACTCCCCACAAACAAGCCTGGAAAGTGGATGTTCTGTCCTTCCGCTGTAAAAATCTATCAGCTTATGCTTTTCCTCCTCTGTCTCTGCTCTCCAGTGTACAGCTAAAGAGCAAACAAGACAAACCAAGGATGATTTTGATTGCACCAGACTGGCCACGCCAACACTGGTACTCCCTCTTGCACAGTGTGTCACTGTTGGCCCCATGGCACCTGCCACAGACTCCCTACCCTGTTGTCTCAGCAGGAGAACCAGATTCTGCACCCTCAGATTCAAACACTGAACCTTAGCAGCCTGGCTAATTACCTAATTCTGCACCCTCAGATTCAAACACTGAACCTTAGCAGCCTGGCTAATTACCTAATCTCTCCTTTACCATCCCTCAGTAAACCAGTGATGGATATCGTCTTAGAGGCAAGGAGGCCTAATGCTAGGAAATCTTATGCTGAAAAATGGAAAAGATTCTGTGCCTGGAGCCAATCTCAAGGGATGAGCACAGCAGTGCCCAATTTACCTCAGATTTTACAATACTTAACTGAGATGCTTCACAAGGGCCTGTCTTTCTCCTCCATCAAAATTTGCACCTCAGCCATTTCAGCTCATTATAACACAGAACCACCCCTCTTCTCTCATCCACTGCTCAAGCAGTTCCTCAAAGGGGCCAAAAATTTAAGACCACCTAGGAGAGCTGCAAGTCCAGCCTGGGACCTTGACTTTGTATTGGAGAAACTCACTGTTCCTCTTTTCGAGTCAGCTGCTACTGTAGATTTAAAATTCCTTTCTTGGAAAACAGCTTTCCTTTTAGCAATCACTTCAGCAAGAAGGGTATCTGAATTACAGGCCCTTATGGTAGTGGAGCCTTTCATCATCTTTCATGTGGACGGGATGTCCCTCAGGACCAATCCCTCTTTCATGCCCAAGGTGGTATCCAGTGTGGCCCTTAATCAGTCCATTCATCTGCCAACCTTCTTTCCTAATCCACAGAACAAAGGGGAACAGATACTGCACTACTTAGATGTGCACAGACAACTTAGATTCTACTTGGACAGGGCTAAACCTCAAAGGAAATCTGAACAACTGCTGGTGGTATTTGCTGCAGAGGCAGAGGGGAAGGCTATCTCAAAGCTAATTCTTTCTAAATGGATAGGCCATTGCATTCATTTCTGCTATAAGCACCATGGAAAACCTATTCCAGAGGTGATCAGGCCCCACTCTACCAGCGCTGCATCTACCTCTACAGCCTTTCTCAGAGGCGTTCCTACCAGGGACATCCTAGAAGCTGCTACGTGGAGTTTTGTACATACTTTCACCAAGCATTACCATCTGCCAATTTTCTCTAAATCCAGGGCTGGCTTTGCCATTGCAGTCTTGCAGGGCCTTATTGCTGGTCCTAATGCTTTCTAAATTCCTCCTCCCATCTTTAGCTTTGGGAATCTACCCAAATGTGACGACTGCAACAGTGAAACATGAAGAGCATAGTACAGTTGTGTACACTTATCATAAATGTAGATGTTCGAGTGTATTTACTGTTACAGTCCTGGTTACCCTCCCTCCAGCCCCCTTACTTCTTTCGGCTATACGTCTACTCTCCTTTACTATGTTTAAAAGCTTTTTGGTGTATTTGCTTTTTTGTTGGAGGTATAACTTTACATATTTATAGATTTAATTGGTTCCCATTAGGGGCACCTGACATCTGAGGCAGGAAAAACTGATGTAATGGCGTCGGCTGCATTTTTTTTCACACCTGACATCATGGAAGAAGAGACAGCAACCGGCGCAAGACCCATGACTTTGTTAATCAGGCCAACTGAGGGCTACTGCAAGCAGATAACCCAAATGTGATGACTACAACACTGAACACACTCGAACATCTACCTTTATGGTAAGTGTACACAACTGTACTTTCTCTCTCTTCTAAGCATCAGGGCTATTCAACCTGTCCCAGCAGAAGAAAGGGGACAAGGTTTTACTCAAAACTTTTTCTGGTACCCAGAAAAGACCGCTCCTGGCGTCCTATCCTAAACCTCTCTATTCTAAACACCATTTTGGTAATCCCAAAATTCAAATGCTAACTCTTCATCAGTTGCTTCCTATGCAAGGCAGATGCCTGGTTGGCAACCCTGGACTTGAAGGAAGCTTACCTGCACATTCCAATAAGGGAATTCTGCTGGAAATGCCTATGCTTCAAAGCAGGCTACATGCACTATCAGTTCTCTGCAGTTCCCTTTGTCTTATCTACTGCGCCCAGGGTATTCACAAAGTGCCTAGCTCCAGTCATTGCATTTTGCAGGCAAAGAAATTTTCAAATATACTCATACCTGGACGATTGTCTAATTCAGGCAGAAAGCCAGGAAATGTTACTAAATCATCTGGCATTTGTAAAGAAACTGCTGACCTCACTGCGGTACACCATAAAAGAAAATAAATGTCATCTAGTACCCTGCCAACAAATTGTATTCCTGGGAGCAAGCTTGAACACAACTTCCCAGATGGCTTACCTCACGCCAGAGAAACAAGTTTATTTGACAGCCTACTTCAAACTACTGGCCACAAAGACCCAGCTATCTGCAAGGAAAATCCTGCAAGCCCTGGGGTTCATGGCCTATTCCATCCTACTATAATTCCATATGCAAGACTGCATATGAGGAAACTACAGTGGTATCTAAAAAGCCTATACCGATAGTGTCAACAATCTCAGGACCTGGAATCAATGATTCCTATCATTCCTTGTATAAAGACTGAGTTCCTTTGGTGGGCAGAGACCTGCTACCACAACAAGGGACTGCCATTCACTCTACCCCCTACCGCCCAAACCCTAACAACAGACGTATCGGACTATGCATGGGGGTGCTCACTTGGCAGGGCTGTGCATTCAGGGAAATGGAACCCGAATCAAATGCACCTGCATATCAATTAAAAAGAAATGTTAGCTGTACAGAATTCTCTGACAGGATTCAAGGACCACATTCTTCAGGACATTTATTGGTAAAGACGGACAACACCACTGTTATGTGGTACATAAACAAGCAGGGGGGGGGACTCTATTCATACCCTCTCTGCAGACTAGCCATGGCTGTGTTGAACACAGCCTTGAGCTACCAAGTGCACCTACAAGCTCAGTTCCTGCCAGGCAAGCTAAATTCACTGGCAGACTACCTAAGCAGAAATCTCATGGACCCACACGAGTGGAAACTGGAACCAAAGATATTCAACATTTTGAGAAACAAATGGGGGGAAATCAGAGATAGACCTGTTTGCCTCCCCTCAGAACTACCAATTGGACAAATTCTGCACAAGGACTCCCCATAGACAAGCTTGGAAAGTGGATGCCCTGTCCTTCACCTGGGAAAGCCTCTCAGTTTTTGCCTTTCCCCCTCTGCCTGTCCTTTCGAAAGTTCTGGTGAAGATCAAACAGGACAAACCAAGGATAATACTGATTGCACCAGACCGGCCACACAACACTGGTACCCCCTCTTGTGCAGTATGTCACTGCGGGAGCCTTGGCACCTGCCTCAGACCCCTTCCTTGCTGTCCCAGCAGGAGGGCCAGATTCTGCACCCCCAGCTTTAAACCCTGAACCTTGCAGCCTGGTTAATTACCTCAGCTCTAAATTAGCATCCCTCAATAAGCAGGTGCTAGATGTCATTCTGGAGGCAAGGAGGCCTAGTAATAGAAAATCCTATGCTGAAAAGTGGAAAAGATACTGTTCCTAGACCCAGACTCAGGGGATGGGCACAGCAGTGCCCATCTTACAGCATATTCTTCAGTACTTAACAGAGCTGCTCCACAATAGCCTTTCATTCTCATCAAATCAAAGTTCATGCCTCAGCCATTTCAGCACATTATAATACTGAGCCCACCTCTCTTCTCTCACCCCCTGCTGAAATAATTCCTCAGAGGGATCAAAAATTTAACACCTCCCAAGAGAGCTCCCACTCCAGCCTGGGACCTTAACTTTGTATTGGAAAAGCTCACTCTACCTCCTTTTGAGCCAGCTGCAACTGCAGAGTTGAAATTCCTTTCTTGGAAAACAGCCTTCCTTCTAGCCATCACTTCAGCAAGAAGAGCGTCTGAATTACAGACCCTCATGGCAGTGGGGCACTTCATCATCTTCCATGCAGACAGGGTGTCCCTCAGGACCAATCCTTCCTTTATGCCCAAGGTGGTATCCAGTGTGGCCCTTAATCAGTCCATTCATTTCCTAACCTTCTTTCCTAATGCACAGAACAAAGGAGAACGAATACTGCACTCTTTGGACATGCACAGTCAAGTTAGATTTTATTTGGACAGGACTAAGCCTCTCAGAAAAACTGAACAGCTGCTGGTTGCCTTTGCTGCAAGGGCAGAGGGGAAGGCCATTTCAAAACAAACCATTTCTAAGTGGATAGGCCATTGCATTCATTTCTGCTATAAGCACCATGGAAAACCTACCCCACAGGGGATAAGATTACATTCCACCAGGGCTGCATCTACTTCTACAGCCTTTCTCAGAGGTGTCCCTACCAGGGACATCCTAGAAGCTGCTACCTGGAGCTCTGTACATACCTTCCCCAAGCATTACCACTTGCTATTTTTTCTAAATCCAGGGCTGGTTTTGTCACTGCAGTCTTGCAGGCTTAATAGCTGGTCCTAATGCTCTCTAACTGCCTCCTCCCTTTCTTATCTTTGGGAATCTACCCAAATGTAATGACTGCAACAGTGAAACACGAAGAACATAGTACAGTTGTTTACACTTACCATAAATGTAGATGTTCAAGTGTATTTGCTGTTGGAGTCCTGGTTACCCTCCCTCCAACCCCCTGACTTCTCTTGGCTATACCTTTCTTCTTCTTTAGTGTATTTCAGCTTTCTGGTGCATTTGTTTTTTGTTGGAGGTGTAACCTTATATATAATTGCTTCCCGTTATTTGGGCACCTGACATCTGGGGCAAGAAAACTAATGTAATGGCGTCGGCTGCATGCCTTATACCCCTGACGACCTGACATCATGGAGGAAGAGACAGCATCTGACGCAGGACCCAAGACTTTGATATTCAGGCCGGCTGAGGGCTGCCTGCAGGCAGATTACCCAAATGTAATGACTATAACACTCAATACACTCCAACATCTATATTTATGGTAAATGTACACAACTGTACTTTCTCAAAGTTACCTGGGGTTCAGGCCTTTTTTTACTTGTGTCTACATTTGGACAGGTCTCTCCATAGCCCTTGTCTCCATCTTGGTGGGGGCAGGATGATTATAGCCTTCTTCAAGGCTCCAACTGTGATGGGCATCCTCTCTGTTCTATTTCTAGAAAAAAACCTTTGCCCACTTTGTCTTCTGCTTCTTTCCTGGACCCTGGTCTGTTACCTGATGTGTCAGAGCAAGCAGTACTCCCATAAACCATGACATTGATGTCCATGAGTCCTCTTTGATACCTCCATGCATACCAGTGGCCTCAATGCTGAGATTTTCAGCACCGGTGGTTCCTCAATTCCAGGTTATTAATGTTGAGGCTGTGTCACCGACCCTGGTACCCACTTCCTGAGTGCCATTCGTGACCTGGTCAATTTTGCCATTGAACCCTGCATAGGTGTTGAAACCCAGCCTCTGGAAGTCAGCTTCATTCTCCTGGGCTTCAGCAACTGGAAGAGAGGGACCCTCAATTCTGATTGTGTCAGTTTCAGCAGCTGAAAGGTAGGAGATGGTGCAAATGTAACCCCATTGTGCTGATCAACCACCCATGTTTCTGCTTCCACTTCAGCTTCACTTATGCGTGCCCCAGAGCATGATGATGTGGTCCTTTCATCCTCTTTCTAGGAGAGAATATAGATGGAAAACCCAGGCACTCCTGGGTGTCCAAATCAAGGACTCCTGCCTCACAATTGAATGAACCCCCTCCAAGTGTCCCAAAGAAGAAATGTAAAAGGAGGCATTTTGGAGTGCCAGACAGAGCCTTCCTCCACTGTCACAGATCCAGGTAAATGACAGACTCTTCCCCCTATTGGCCCTTTATGATCCCAAGCTTAGGGAAATATTGAAACTGATGCGCCAGAGATGATCATGGCCAAGTTGATCTTGCCTTCTTTGAAGGATAAAGTTTACAAGAGGCTTTTCATCATGTCCCACCTGAATCTTGAGTGGGTCTCTTCCACTGCTTACAAAATGGTGACATTGATAGTTTATAGGCCCTGTTGAAAGCTACATACATGGTGTAACCTATTCCTAGGAGACCAGAAGAGATCATCTGTCCCTTCCAAGGACTAGGAAGTTTAGAGCAAGACTGCCTAGGCTGATTCCACTGTGGTAGCAGCATCCTGTAAAAAGAATCATCAGCGGGGAGCACTTTTGTCCAACCTCCTCCAGATAAGTATGCATAGACTGTTGATTTATTTGGGAGGTTTTTTTATGCTTTAGGCACCTTCTCCATTCATCCATTGAATTACCAGGCTCATATGATGCAGTTCAATTTTTCTCAACCAAAAATAAAAACACCAGACAGGCTTCCAAATTTGCCTTAATGGGATCTCAGTGGCAGCAAAGACAAACATAGCTATGTTTTCCGTCTGATTTATAAAGTAGCTGATGGAGCCATATATTTGGCTGGGTCTGGCTTGGTAATACAGCATCTTTACCTGGCTTAGATGCTATAATTTTGCAGAAAACTATAAAGCATCCTTCACTGATTCCCAAGATGAGGGATCCTTCTTGTTTCTTCCCCAAGAGAATGACAAACAGCAGAAGAGCTAGCAGGATGGCAGGGGGCTCACCATGGTAGCTGTTAACTTCTCCCCTCCACAGAAGATGATTTCCTGGATCAAGAAGAATGAAAGAAACGTGTGATTCAGCAGTGCTTAACAGCAACCCTGTGAACACCAGTCAGACAGAAATTCCCATGGATGTCACGTGGGTATTTCTTTATTGGACACTGTCCCAGAAACAGATGTGATCCACAGAACCAGGTATTCTGAGCCCTTCCCTTAGGAGTCAACCACAGAATTCTTGAATAGTTGCCCTGCTGTCGTCCTTTGGAGGTGGTCATGGGTTGGGTCTTCCACAACTCTGTGTATAGCAGGCCATCATGCAGGACAGATGGTTAAGGAAGATGAATCTAAAGGCTAAGTTTTTCTTTAATTCACCCTCAAGCTGACTTTGTTTCTGTGTCCTGCTCCATCCAAAAGTTGATGTCGAAAACACATAAAAATAAAGCCACTCAGGAGATCCCACTGTATCAGAAAAGATCTGGAGTTTGTTTATAGTTATTTTTCTTGCCGAAAAAAAACAAGGGACTTCAGACCCATCTTGGATTTAAGTGAACCAAGTCAGTATAGAACAGAATCCAAGTGCTGGGTGGTCACATTGCATTCGATTCTTCCGTGTCTGCAGGAAGGCAATGGGATGTGCTGTTTAGTCCTCCAAGAGACCTACATTTATATCAAAATAGCCAGGGCATCCAGGAAACCTCTGCATTTCTGGGTAGGAACCAGTAGTTCTGAGTTTTCCTATAGCACCCATGGTGTTTACCAAATGCATAGTGGCAGTGGCAGCTAATTTAACACTGTGGAGGATTAGAGTGTTTACCTGTGTGGATAAATGGCTTCTAGCTCTCTGCACGAAGGTATCATTGATGTCGACTGTGACAGCTGTTGCAGTATTCTAAACAGATGGGTTTTCACTGCTGTCTAGCCAGGGTACCAGTGCTTATCCTTTCCTGGATTTGTACGTCTGTTGTATGACCTCGGCTTGTAGAGTAGGGGTAAACAGGTGGGTGTACGAACATTAATCCTCATGCTGTCTTACTGCCAGGCCAAATGCTGGTCTTGCATCTTTTGGATTGATCTTCACATGGTTGATGGTAACATAGCTACTAAAGGACAGATAAGTGCTCCATTGGATAACCTTCCATCCGATGTTGTTAATCTTCTTCCCATTGATCATTGATGGGTTCGGTTCTGAGCCCTCAGAACCGAGTCGGCCAAATACCAAGCTCACGTACACCAAAAACTCTCGAGCTAAGCTGCTACCCACAATACCCTTATCCCAGTTACCTCAGATCTCGTTTGCCGCACAGTCATATAGCAACATTTCACCGAGCTCTCCAGCTAAGTGTCATATTTTTACAAATTCAGTGTTTTTTTTAACCTTTTTCCTATGTAACTCAGTTTTCTATTCTCTTTCTCTATCTAGCTCTACCCATTGGGTATTTCTTATACCATTGCTGGTAATGCCCTCTCCTACCCTTGTGGTATCATTTGATAACATCGTTAGTATCTTTTTCTGCTTCTTTCCCTTCTCTTTCTAGCAGTAATTTATTTGTTTCCTTTATTTGTTGGATATGTCTGAGGAAAAAGGAACTTTGCGGTTCAAGTATTGCACTTCCTGCATTGGCAAACTCCCCAACAGCGACTTAGATGATGATTGTGTCTATTGTCTGGGAGTTTCTCACCTCTTTGTGAAACCTCCTTGCCAGATTTGCCTGAGTTTTAGTCAGTGGACTGACCGAGAGAAAAAATAAACTTATCTTGAAAGGCCTGTTAACCTCACCTTTCTCAGAGGTCCTTTCTGTGTCGGAGGTCTCAACCCCTCCAGTGAAGGACAATAAAGTCCACATTCCGATCCCTCTTCACCGACTGGTGATAAGGGCAAGTCCCACAAACACAAGGCCCACAGATCTTCTACCGAACACAAGACTGCTTCCTCGGCGCCGACTATAACTGTTGCTTTTGTTCCAAGCTAGCTCCAGTTGTTTCGATGGACATTACGATAACTTCAACGTTGGCGCCACCTTTGGCACTGACATGTACGGCACCATTCATAACTACAGTAACGACTACACCTCAGACATTGCTGTCTTCGATAGTCTCAGCACCGACTTTACCTTTTACCGCACCAAAGGCGGTTCTGTCAATTACTTTTGAGCCGATAATTACCTCGACTCTGAGTGCCTCCTCGGCACGACTCCTTTCTCGACACCGTTAATTCCTCTGTTGCATATTTCCAAGCTAGAGTTGTCGGTGCCGACAACTCAAACACCATGGACCCAGTACTCTCCCTCATTGGACCCATTTTTAGGGCATACTTATAGCCCTTTTCTGGACCGGCCTGACTCCCCTTCGGGAGTTTCTGTAAGGTCCACCAGGAGTCTGTCTGAATTCAGTGTGGTGTACCTGCTGGACCAGCTGTTGACAGCCAGAGAGATAACAAACATTCCTAAGACTCCTCCCACTTTGGGGTTTGGGTTTACTGCTCCCTGGACTCCCACTTATACTCCTGCCTTGGATCCATCGGTTCCAAGGCCCATAGCTCCGATGTACTTGGTGGGAACCCATTCCTTGTTGCCGACAGTGACAATCACTGAGGCTCCGAGGCCTCCCCTTTGGGTTTCGGTTCCATCGGAACCATCTCTTTCTCAGTCTCATGGTTGGGGAGTGAAACCCTCGGTTCTGAGCACGGTTCCAAGTTTTTTATCGGTTCCGTCCTCCGATCTGGAGGCAATGCCTGCCCCGATCTTGCTTGAGGCTCCATCCCCGGGATGGTTGTTGCAGAACGATGTGTGACCCCGGTTCTGAGAGTGTCTTACTCAGTTCTGGGCTCACATTCCTGTTCAGGTGGCCCTGCTTTCCAGGTGATGGAGAGGGTGCTTGCTTCTGGAAGAGCTCCTCCTATGTCAGATCGTCCCCCTGCTCCCTCTGAGCTGCTGCTACCATGGGCCACCTCCCCAGGACACTGAGAGCACAAGCCTCAGGAAACCCCAGTTCAGGGTAATTTTCCTTCATAGTTTTCTTAAGACATTCCCACTGAAGAACCCCCTCTGAAGAAGGCATGTAAGAGGAAACACCTTGACTCTACGGAGGAGTCTCTCACAGAGGATATGGGCTATGATGATGGGGAAGGGTCCCCATGGTCACCCCCTGACTGTCTCCTCTGGAGACATCCTGGAAATATTGAAACAGAGGGGTGGCTGGAAGCCTTCCAACCCTTCCTTGGAGGAGTCCGTCTTCCTGCAGGGTTTCCACTCTTGGCCTTCTACTTCTTGGGTGACTCCACCTGCCGACGAGTTAGTCCAGCTCGTTGTGCAGCTTGTGTGGAAGAACCCTGATTCTATTAAGGCCATTCCCCAGAGACCAGACAAGATCTTTTCCCCTCCAGAGGAGCATCACCACTGGTCTAGAGGCTTGCCAGTAGAAACTATGGCGGTGGCCACTAAAAAAGGACCTTGTGGAGGAAAGTCCTATTGTCCACCCACCCAACAGAGAGTCCTGGGCTGTGGACAAACTAGGGAAGCGAGGTTTTGCTTCACCGACCTATGCGGTCAGGTCTTTGAACTACTTGGCACATTTCACGAGGCTCCAAAGGGATCTGATCTCCGAACTTTCTGGAGCCCTCACGGGTCAAGTTTTTAACAGGGCACGAGTCAAGGTTGCCTCTCAACTTGCCACCTTTGAGTCTATCTCCAGCTCGTCCATGAGGTTGCTCTCTCACGCAACCGAAGGGGTGGTAGAGCTGCGAGTGCAGGTGTAGTCATGAGACATAATACCTGGATGCGCATCTGTGACCTTGCGGACTCCTTCAAGTCCTCCTTTTTGAACGCCTCTATTGAACCATCTTCCTTGTTTGGTTCTAAAGTAAAGGACACACTAGCCAGGTGCGAGCAGGATGGAAAGACCTCATCTGCCATTGGCCTATGTTTTTCTAAGCCTCAACGTTCTTTTTCCAGGAACCAGAGGAGTCGGAAAATATGGCATAAAAAATCTCAAGGTCCTTTCCACAACGCATGTGGTGAGGATTCCCCTAGAGGCAGAGGGGGTCCCAATGGTGGAAGATGTCCTTTTAGGGGCAGAGGGGGTCCCCGAAATCAAGACTCTAGAGATTTTTTCTCCTGACTGTCTTTTCAACTCTCCTGAAGCGTTGCCCAATTGCTTTCCTCTGGGAGCAGTCGGGGCTTATTTTTCTCTGCACCCAGCTGCCTGGCACTCTATTACAAAAGATCGGTGGGTGCAGAGAATCATTTCCAGAGGCTATTACATCCCTTTAACATCACATCTAAAACCTACAGAAAACCTTCCCAGTGTTCCACCCAGTCAAAGGGAAGAAGCGGCTTCAGAGGTAAGAAAGCTGTGTCAAAAAAGAGTAGCGATGCGGATCCAGTTTTTACTCAAGATTCTTTTTGGTGCCAAAAAAGACCGGGGAGTAGAGACCCATTTTGGATCTCAGCCATCTAAACAAGTCAGTGGTTCAAACCAAATTCCGCATGGTAACTATAGAATCCATTCTCCCTTTTTTATGGGAGGATATTTGGATGTGCTCGATAGACCTCCCCGATGCGTATTACCACATCAAAATGGACAAACGCTCCAGGATTCTCATTCGCTTCCAGCTAGGAGCCAATCATTACCAGTTCAGAGCCCTGCCATCCGGTCTCTTGGCCCCCAGAGTGTTCACGAAATGCCTAGCAGTGGTGACAGCTCTTCTGAGACTTCAGGGATTCCAGGTGTTTCCATATTTAAACGATTGGCTCCTCTCTGCCCCCACCGAGCATCTCCTGACCATAGCCCTCTGCTACACTCTCTCACTGGCGGAGTCTCTAGGCATCACAGTCCATTGGGAGAAATCCAATCTACAACCTACCCAATGTTTGAAATTTATAGGGGCAGTTTTCAATACTCGAACAAGCCTGGTTTCTCTACCAGGTCACAGGCTTCAGAGGTTAAGATTGCAAGTACAAGTGATACTCTGTCAAAAAAAGGTGTCAGCAAGCGATGTTCTCTAGGCTCTGGAGTCCATGGCTGCAGCCATTCCGATTGTTCCTCTAGCAAGATTACATATGAGACTGTTACAATGGCTCCTTTTTTCCCAATGGTTGACAAATCTTCACCCCCTAAACTCACAGATCCTCATTACCAATTCCTGCACGCAAGATCTTCTTTGTTGGATGAGTTCAGACAAAAATGTTTGGTGTCACCCCTTCCAGCTCCCACAACCCAATGCCACGGTGACCACAGACTCTTCCCTGATAGGGTGGAGGGTGGCATTTTGAGAGAAAGACAGTCCAAGTCACGTGGTCCAGCTCAGAGGCCAACTTGCATATCAGTGTTCTGGAGCTGAGAGCGGTGCTGTTGACATTGCAGGTACTGCATCTGCTCCTTCCATCGGGAACGATTGCAATTCAGTCAGACAATATGTCAGTAGTCTGGTACATAAACAAGGAGGGACTAAATCCTACCCCCTGTGTCGAGAGGCCATGAGAATTTGGCATCGGACGATAGCTTCCAGCTACTTTCTTATAGCAACGCATATCCCAGGGAGCTCCAACGTGATTATGGACAGACTGTGCAGATGCATTCTCTTTCCACATGAGTGGTGTCTCAATCCGAATGTGACGGCAGAAATTTTTAGCTGTTGGGGCCAGCCTTGCTGCGATCTCTTTGCTTCCCCTCCAAACAACAAATGCAGCAGCTTCTTTGCCCTTTTGTCCCCAGAAGGGGAGTCACCGAGTGACGCTTTCTCTGGATTGGCCTACGGGTCTCCTCTTTATTTATCCTCCAATTTCCTAGATACCCCTTTTTTTGAAGAAAGCAGTTCGGTTGAGATGCAAGTTGATCCTCATTGCCCCATTCTGGCCTCAAGAAGTGTGGTTCCCCTTCCTCCGGCCTCACCTGTTACAACCTTCATGGATCCTGGACACTCGTCAGGACCTAACCTCTCACCCCCAAGGGTTGACTCCCCCAAATCTGTCCACACTCAAGCTGACAGCTTAGTTTCTCCACTTCTGTTAGTTGCCAGGCAGGAAACCCTCTCCTCACCTCTTCGCGATATTATTCTGGCCTCCCACAAGCCATCCACCAGAAAACTCTACAGAGATAAGTGGAAAAGGTTCACTTTCTGCTCTAAAGAACAGATGTTAGACCCCTTCTCAGCTCTTGTATCTGTTATACTTCAATACCTTTGAGTTTTTTGAGAATGGAGCGTCATCTTCAACTATTCAAGTCCACTTGGCAGCTATCTCCAGTTTTCATAACGATCTAGAAGGCGTTCCACTTATCTCCACCCGCATATGCAAGACCTTTCTCAAAGGAGTTTTCCATAGTAGACACCCAGTCAGGCGGCCTTTAGAGACATGGAATCTCTCTCTGGTATTATAGTTTCTCGCTTTACCCCCTTTTGAGCCTGCTGCAAAATGTGACCTTAAATTTCTGTCATGAAAATCTCTATTTTTGGTGGCGGTCACATCAGCTAGACTGATATCAGAATTACAAGCCTTATGCATCAAAAGTCAGTATTTAATCTTTCATAAAGACAGAGCATCTCTTCATACTAATCCATCTTTTCTCCCCAAAGTGATTTCTGATTGAGCTCGTAGTGTTTTTCCCAAATTATTCCAATAAAGGAGAATACTGTCTACACTCATTGGATGTACATAGACAATTACGTTTTTACTTGGATAAGACTAAATCTTTCTTCAAGTCTGATCAACTTTTCATCATCTTCTCTGGACCAAAAATGAGATGTGCCATATCAAAATGGCTCAGAGATTGTATTACTTTTTCATACTCACAAGCGAATGAACCTAAACCTGTCAATATCAAAGCACATTCAACGAGAGCCATGGCAACTTCTGTTGCTTTTCATTCCAGAGTCTCTATGGACGCCATTTGCGCAGCAGCCATTTGGGCTAAACCCCATACTTTCACCAGTCATTACAAATTGTACATTGTCTCCAGGGGAAGAGCGGCCTTTGGCTCAATGGTACTCAGGAATGTTCTTCCATAAGGGCCACCCAGGTTTTTCAAGTAGCTTGGGATTCTGTCCCTTCAGTAATGAATGGGAAGAGGATTAACAACATCAGATAAAGAAGTTATGTCTTACCATAACATTCCATCTGTGTTGTTGATCTTCTTCCATTCATCATATCCCACCCTCCGTCCCCCACCAAAGGCTCCTGGTGGATCTTGTGGGTCCTTGTTGTATTTTCGGGGTATTTGCGCAGAAATGGCCTCTACTTTTACTTCTATATGTTGCATGCAAACTCAATCTGAGGTAACTGGGAGAAGGGCATTTGGGTAGCAGCTTAGCTCGAGAGTTTTTGGTGTACGCGAGCTTGGTATTTGGCCGACTCGGTTCCGAGGACTCAGAACCGAACCCATCAGTGATGAATGGAAGTAGATCAACAACACAGAGGGAACGTTATGGTAAGATAACTTCTTTTTTACTTTTATAAATTGCTTTGGCATAGCTGTGTCAAATGTCTTAAGAGGAAAGTGTGAGTGTGTTAGGCATATACCCTACAAAGACCTTCTTACCTAGTGTTTCTTCTGCCTCGGTGTGGAATATGATACAATGCCTTCTCCATTTGCCAATCTTTTGTGCCCAAGACCTTGTGATTGCATTTATCTTTGCTCATCACCCTATTAGAGACCCAATGTCTGAAGTGCTTAGTATACTCCAAAATGGCAGGTTCCAACTTTTCCAAATGTCACTCCATCTCACAAGAAAAAACTCAAGACCCTAGACCTGAAAGTCTGCCCAGTCTAATTCCAGCTCACCCACTAAGGTTACAGAACCCACAGTACATCTGTCTCCACCTCTGATGCCCTCTTTCGTGGCCACACCTCAGGGCTAGTATGGTGTCTGAGAGTCTTATAACTGAGGAAAGCCCACTTGTTCTAAGAAGGCAGAACTAAGATTCATCATTTTGGAGGTATCAGAAGGCATTTTGTAGATTTTAGTAAGGAAATAGATTCCTGGAAAGTTAATTAAGGTATGTCTTGGGTCTGAGCAGGCCTGCTTGGTTCAAATGGATGTCACCCCAAAGAAAAAGCATCAAGAGAGGAGTTGATGGACTTCTCACATTGTGTGCTAAAGGCCACAATGGCCCTGAAACTACCTTCTTTTTCTGCTTCTCCCTACCCCCTCCTACCCCTCAAAAAAATTACTTTTGATTTGTCTTCCTAAGAAGAGGAAGATGCCTGACTCTTAACTATTCTCTGGCTTACTGTTCCTAAATTCACTCCCCTGATCAAGTATATTCAAATGATGATGATTTGATCACTCCCGATTCTCCTATGGAAGAGGCTTCTTTTGTGTTGACTGTATTAAACATGTTGGAACATTTTGAGTGGGAGTCTAGAGAAATTTCAGAAGTCCAGCAAAAGTACTACAACCTCTTGGAAGTGGGCACTCCTTGCCCCTTCACTTGCTCTTCCAGTCCTGAAGTCCTTTTTGGATGCTTTCCTGTCTACCTCTACAACTCCTGATTCACAGCCCCCTGCTCCCGAAAAGCCATACAGGTTCTATGAAGCTCATGGTGAGCTTAAATTCCTATATAACAACTCTGTCTCAGACCCATCTGCAATGTCTTTCTTTTCTGAAACGCCTTCCAAATTGTTCCCCAACATCAATGCTCTCCCTGCAGATGAGGATATTAGGGCCTTGGATAGATGGGGAAAGAACGTCTACACTTCTGTACTGTGGTCTTCAAGGCTACTACTTACCAGACCCAGATGACCAAATATCTGTTGTCCATCTTCAGCACTTGGAACAAATTAGTGGTGGATTCACATGACCCTGAGTTCAAGCAACAAATTCATTCTCTTGTTTAATCAGGCCTCTTAGGTGACCAGGCACAATGCAAAATGTAGATGTTCATATTTCACTGATGCAGTCATCTCCAGAGAAACCTTAGAGACCCTAGATCTGGGAGGCAACCCATGTCAGAAATGTTCCTGTGACTATCTGCCAAGTAGAACCCCACCGTCGGTCCTATGCTCCCCTTCTACAAAAGACTAACTCAGGCCATTTCAAACTGGCTGAAGATTACCATGGAACAGTGGGAGCTTTCTGTCATAAAAAGGGTTATGCCATGTCTTAGATGGAACTCCCTCCCCACATCTAACTGCAGCTTCTTCCACCTATCTACACCTTTCTACAGGCTCAAGGCACAGTAGAGCCAGTGCTTACTAAATTTGTAGGTAGGGGGGTTTACTCCGAACTGTTGCTATTTCTGAGAAAGGAACAACAGACACCCATGCTGAATTTCTGTCTACTAAACATTTCCTAAAAGTGCCAACTTTCAAAATCTGTCCCTACAGACCCTGTTGCCTTTTATTCTTCCTCAGGCATACCCAGTCTTGCTGGATCTAAAAGATGACTATTCACCCCTTCTGCACGAAATTCCTCAGTTTCTGTACTGACTTGTCTAACTTTGCTTAGTGCTTTGCCTTTTTGGCCTTCCGGCAGCCCCAAGAGTATTCACAATGTGCTTATCACCAGTGATGGCCTTCTGTCGAACAAAAGAAATTCAGATTTTCCTGTACTTGGATGATCTGTTGATACTGGCTACCTCACTTCTTGCAGTCGGGGTTCATTATTAGCTACAAAAAGTCCTCCCTAGTGTACTTGTGCTACAGATTGGACACCAAAGAAGATGCAGGCCTCCGTGCCTCTAGAGAAAGTGCAAAGCCTTACCTTCTACTCAATTTCCTCCTTTGACACTTGCTCAGCCAGGGAGCTTCTAGGTGCTCTGGGTTTCATGGCAACAACCATCCCAGTGTTCTCTCTCGTCAGATTGCATATGAAAAAAATTCAGTGGTACCTGAAAATAGTATGGTCCCAGAACACACAGCCTTTAGACACAGACTCGTTCATACCTTGTCTCCAAAAGGAGATCTCATGGTGGATGGCCCAGGGGAATCTCAGTCCAGGGCTTTTCTTCAAAACAAAGAGCACATCATCCTGAAAGAGATGAGGGCTCCCATTCAAGTCACTTCAGGTTTTCACACACATGGGGAAGCCAGGCTCTCTGTATTCTCAGAACAACACCACTGTCATGTGGTACATAAGGAAGGAAGGACCAGATCATACCAATTTTGCAGGCCAACTCAGACTGCTTGGGACCTAGCTACCCAGAGGAACATGTCCCTTCAACCTGTGTATATCCCATCACAAGACAAGGTTCTAGCAGATTCACTAGGCAGGTCCATCAAAGATCCTCATGAGTGGACTTTAAATAAGACTGATCTTCCTGGACATTCTACACAAGTGGGGAACACCTGGGATATTCTTGTTTACCTCAGAGAGCAACATGCAACTTTTCCGTATTTTGCAACAGGACACCTTGCCCCCCTCAGCTTGGAGATCAGGTGCATTCTCCTTTTAGTGGACAGAAAGGTTTCTTTACATCTTCCCTCGACTCCCTTTAATTTCTAAAGTATTGTTAAGGTCCAGAAAGAAAAAAAAAGCAAGACTCTTACTGGTGACTCCTTTTGGCCAAGGCAGCATTGGTTCCCACTTCTTTTTCACGTAGCCAGGGGCAATTACCACAGACTACCACACAAAGTTGATCTTATCACATAGCACAAGGGATCTCTTCTTTATCTGAATCTATCATCTCTAAATCTAAACCTATGGTTGACAGGGCTCTGGTCTCTTTCAGGCACCAGTTTTCAGAAGAAGTACTTTGTGTTCTCTGGTCGGCAAGGAGACCCATCACTCGAAAATCATACATAGCCAAGTGGAAGAGATTTTCCTTCTTTTGCCATTACAACAGTCAGGATCCCATAAAATCAGAGGTTCCTCTTTCATTAAATACTTGTGTGAACTCTCAAATTATAATTTTGCAATACTTTTCCATCAAAGCCCACCTGTCAGCCATCTCTGCCTGTTTTTCCCATATTCCAACTGTTATGTCCAAGCTTGGGGTCAAATAGTTCCTAAAAGGGGTGCTACTACTAAGACTCCTAAGGAAGCCTATGCTCCCATCCTTGGGACCTCAACTTTGTACTGGAAAAGCTCACTCTGCAACCATTTGAACCAGCTGCTTTTGCAAATCTCAAATTCTGCACTTGGAAAACTGTTTTGCTACTGGATGTCATTTCTGCTAGGAGAGTCTCAGAAATGTGGGCATTCATGGCCATTCCAGCTTTTATTTTTCATTAGGGCAAGGTGGGTTAACCCCTCCTTCATGCCTAAAGTGGTGAACGAGATGTTCCTCAGTGAGGCCATCATCCTGCCATCTTTTTTTCCCAACCCGTAGAATGGGGGAAAGATTCCTGCACTGTCTAGATGTACTCAGACAGCTGAAGTTCTATTTGGATAAAACTAAATCTGGTCATATGTCAGATCAAGTGTCTAATTCGTGGACTCCAAAGTGGGACAGCCATCTAAATCCATCTCATCTTGTTACTCCTACCATGGCAAATCCTTGCCCACCTGCCCTCAAGCTCACGGTACCAGGGCAGTGGTATCCTCAGGGGCCTTCTAGATAGGGTTTGTAGCCAGGACAGATATGGAAGCTGCCAGCTGGTCTTCTGTACACTTTCAGTAAGCACTAAAGAATTGATACCTTTTCAAGACCCAGAGCTGCCTTCACTAGATTAACCCTCTCTGGATTGTTGGGCAGTTTTTCTGGCCTCTAACTATCTTCCCTTCTGTTCCTTTGAGCTGTGTGAATCATCCATCTGTTTTGAATACTGCAACAGTGATCTCAGTCAGGACATAAACAGTTGTGTAGGAACTTACCGTAACAGGAGTTATCCTACTGATTACTGTTGCATTATTGCTTCCCACTGTCCTTCCTCCTTTTGGATACCATCTTTTTTTTCTCTTGTTACCCTGTTTACAAGACTCTAGGACCATGGGGGCTCCTCTTAGCTGACTATTCTTTCTCAGAGGTCTTCAGCCCACAGGCTTGGAGACAGTCTGAGGATTTACATTCATACATCCATCTATGTACCCCTATGCTTGCGAGCTGAGGTCATACACCAGATGTATTATCCAAGGAAGGTTAGGCTTTGGTGCCATGGCTAGATGTCAGTAGTGAAAACCCAAATGTTTGCAATACTGCAACAGTGGTCAGTAAGACATCTACTGTTATGGTAAGTTCTTACACAACTTTACTTTTCAAGGACAGAACATGCCTACATACTAATCCTGTCATTGTGCCAAATGTAACAATTGATGTTAAGTTGTCTATCTCGCCTTCATGCTTGCTGGATGGGTTCGGAGCCGACCTCGGCTCCGACTCGGCCACTCTAAAAGCTCGAGAGTTGGTTCCACCGGCTCGAGGCTCCCCTTATATCCCACAATGCTAGGCGAGAGTTACCTCAGATCTCGTTTGCCGCTGCAGCTTCGAGGTTGGTTTTTCTACCGGTTCTTGGTGAGTAACTTTTCTGGTTCAGATTAGTCTTTCAAAACCCCTTTAATTTAATATTTTTTACTTAGTTTGAAGTAAATTTTATCCCCTTTCAAAAAATTTCCGTTTTTTTCCCTTAAGAACCTTAGGTTCTTCCCTTGGGCCTACAGGCCTTTCCTTCCCTAGTGGAGTGTGTGTGTTTTTATTTTATTTAAAATCCTAGTTACTGGTTTTTTTCTTATATTTTAACTTGACAGGGTGTAACTAGTGTGTTTGTGTGTGTGTTTGTGTACACCTGTTCAAGACAAAAAAATGTCTAAAGAAGCAAAGGTCTCCGGATTCAAGAAGTGTGATGCGTGCTGTCAGAAAATGTCTCTGACAGACGCTCACACTTCTTGTGTCTACTGTCTGGGGCCTTTGCACCTGCAGGACTCCTGTGCTGTCTGCCATGCCTTCAGCCCCAGGGTCCTGCAGGAAAGAAAAAATAAATTAATACTAAGAGGCTTACTCAAGCCAGAGGATTCCCTATCTGTTTCAACAGGGAAGCCCTCTAAGGCATCTAGGTCCTCGGCTCCGACTTCTGAGCCGAGACCTAAGGTTTCTCAACCTCTGCCTTTATCGGCTCCGGCTGGAGCCGATAAGTCTCAGTCCACAGTTTCTGTGGCTCCCTCGGCTCCGGCCGGAGCCGAGGTAATAGATCTTCCTGTGTCGGCTCCGACCAAACCTTCGGAGCCGACAATTAGAAAGAGGTCAAGGTCACCATCTCTTGGCTCCGTTCATTCGGCTCCAGGATCTCCCCTGCTGTCTGAACGGAGCCATAGATCTCACTCCTCTAGGTCATCGAGGCTGTCGGATCATGACCTTCAGAGAGTAGTGAGTCGACTTCTTAAGTCCGAGGCACTGGCCCAGATGCTTCAGAGCCCGACTCATCAGTCGATGCCTGCCCCGGTCCAGCAATATATTCCTCCTTCGACTCTTTTGAGCTCGGAGCCGGGTCGCGTCGGAACCGAGACTGTGATAGCGTCGGAGCCGATACAATTGTCTTCGGCTCCGTCGTCGGCTCCGTTTTCTTCCTTGGAAGAATCTCGGCGCCGGACTTCCCTCGTCGGCTCCGAGGGTGAGTGGCATCGGACCCTTGTCCGACCCCCTCTCCCTCTCGGTGCTTGGCGCTGGTGAGTTCGGCTCCGACATCGGCCTCGGAGCCATCACTGTCAGTGCCGAGGAGGGTTCTTAGCTTCTCGGGCGGGGACCTCTGGCTCTGCCTCACAGGGGTGCATTCGAGGTCATGCGGAGTGTGTTAGAGCCTGGCTCTACTCCACAGTCGGCTCCCTCCCCCCCTCCCTCTATGGTGCCTCAGGCTAAGTCGACTCACTCCCTCATCCCGGACCGCAGAGAGCCGGCTCCTCAGGAACCCCAGTGGGGATTTCATCCTCTTCCGAGGCCTCTCCTGATTTGGCAGAAGAGCCGGGTCGGAAGAGGAAGTGTAAGAGGAAACACATTGACTCAGCTGAGTGCCTCAGGTTAGCCACAGATTTGGATGATTCTGAGGGTTCCCCGTTCCCCTTCTGAAGATGTCTCATTTGGAGACATACTGGAGATCCTGAAACAGAGGGGTAATTGGCCAGCCCTCAACCCTTCGGAGGACGAATCTGTGTATCTTGAGGCGTTTGGGTCTCGTCCTTCCACCTCCTGGGTGTCCCCCCTTGACCCCCTCATGCAGGTGGTTGCTAAGAAGGCATGGGCGGCTCCTGATTCAGTGGACACCTCTCCCAGGAGACCCTCCAAGTTCATAACAGCTCCAGCAGACAAACAGTTTTTAACAAAAGGAGTTTCTGTGGATGCTATGGTGGTAGCTGCTGCCACTAAGAAGGAGCTAGCTGATCCTTCAGTACCTGTCCATCCACCTAACAAGGAATCTAGGTCCATGGATAGGTACGGGAAGCGGATGTTCTCGTCAGCGACATTTACCATGCGTTCGCTGAACTACCTGTGCCATTTTACTCGTCTTCAAAGGGACTTGATCAAGGAAGCGAGTGAAATGTTAAAGGACCCTACAGCTGCGGGGTTCCAAGATAAAATGAACACATCAGCTGGCTACCCTTAATTCCATAACCAACTCCTCCATGCGCCTTCTTTCTTACGCGGCTGATGGAGCGAGCAGTGCCGCAGGGACAGGTGTGGCCTTACGTAGGCATGCCTGGATGCGGCTATGCAATTTTGCGGACCCTTTCAAGACGTCTTTCACAAACTCCCCGTTTGATGGATCATCCCTCTTTGGTCCTCAAGTGAAAGAAACCTTGACTAGGTGCGAGACTGATGGCAAGACCCTTTCTGCCGTCGGAGTCCGTTTTTCTACTCCTTCCAGGCCTTACCCCAAAGGCCAGAAAGGTGGAAAGATGTGGTTCCGTAAACAATCTCAAGGGACTTCGCCTGACGCACAGAGTCTTTTTCCCGCCAGAGGCAGAGGCGGGAATAACAATGGTAGACGTCGTCCTAGGGGCAGGGGGGGCCCGCAGAACCAGGGCAATCTGGAAGCCTTCCCTGACAAGCCCTTTCAGCATCCCTGAGGTGTTGCCCGACTGCCCATCTTCGGAGGCAGTCGGGGGAAGATTGTCACTGTACCCAGAAGCCTGGCTATCCCTGACTCAAGACAAATGGGTACAGTCCATCATTTCCGAAGGCTATTCTATCCCCTTTCTTCGCTTTCCAAATCAGTCAAAAAAATCCCTTCCAGATGTTCCACCCGCTCAAAGGGATATAGCAGCTTTGGAGATTTCAAAACTGCTTGCAAAAAGGGCAATTCAGCCAGTTCCAGCAGACCAACAAGGATCCGGAATCTACTCAAGGTTCTTTTTAGTTCCAAAGAAAACAGGGGACTGGAGACCAATTTTGGATCTCAGTGTCTTGAACAAATCAGTCAAGAAAACAAGATTTCGGATGGTCACGCTGCAATCCATCCTTGGCCTTTTGGGCAAAGGAAACTGGATGTGCTCTATAGACCTTCGGGATGCGTACTATCACATAAAGATGAACAGACGCTCCAGAAGATTCCTCCGCTTCAGGCTGGGAACCAGTCATTTTCAATTCAGGGCCCTGCCCTTTGGTCTCACCACTGCCCCCCGGGTGTTTACCAAATGCATGGCAGTGGTAGCTTCTCACCTGAGACGACAAGGATTCCAGGTGTTTCCATATTTGGACGACTGGCTCCTCACAGCTCCCACCAAGCATCTCCTTCTGATGGCCAGAGATTACACTTTTCGCGTTTGTCAAAAGCTGGGTATTTCAATAAATTGCGAAAAGTCTGTTTTGTCGCCTTGTCGTACTATTACTTACATAGGCGCAAATCTAGATACAATAAACATGTCTGCAAGACTAACACATCAGAGAATATCAGACATTCACAAATTGGTATCACTCCTTTTCAACAACAACAGGATCAAAGCCAGGTTAGTTCTGAAGGTGTTGGGAATTATGGCAGCGGCCATACCTCTGCTTCCTTTAGCCAGATACCACATGCGGATCCTTCAATGGATGCTCTTTACTCAATGGTCATACCAGGAACTTCCAATGTCTCACACCATTATGATCACGCAAGCGTGCAAAAAGCATCTCATGTGGTGGATGTCTTCCCCTCAGCTCTTGTCGGGGAGACCCTTTGTTCCATCTCCTCCGGTTGCTACTCTGACAACGGATGCCTCCCTGATCGGGTGGGGGGGGCATTATCAGGGCAGGACGGTCCAGGGCACATGGCAACCAAACGAATGCCACTTGCACATAAATGTTCTGGAGATGAGAGCAGTGCTTTTAGCGTTGCAAGCCCTTCAAGACTCTCTTCCCTTGGGAACGATTGCAATCCAGACAGACAATATGTCTGTAGTGTGGTACATCAACAAACAAGGCGGAACCAGATCATACCCCCTGTGTCGAGAAGCACTCAGACTGTGGCAATGGGCGATTTCTTCTCAGCGGTTTCTGATAGCAACGCACATCCCCGGGAAGTCCAATCAAATTGCGGATAAGTTGAGCAGAGCTATACTCATGCCTCACGAGTGGTCTCTGAAAGACTCTGTAGTGAGAGAAATTTTTCTCAAGTGGGGTCAGCCTTGCTGCGATCTTTTTGCTACTCCCCAAAACAGCAAGTGCAGAGAATATTTCACCCTATTTCCTTTACCAGGCCAACCCAGCAGAGACGCTCTAGTCCAAGTTTGGCCCGGGGACTTCTGTATGCATTTCCCCTTTCCCACTGATCTCTCAAGTAATACAGAAAGCTATCGCTCAGAAGGCCTCATTGATCCTCATTGCTCCTTACTGGCCTCGACAAGTGTGGTTCCCCTTTCTACATCGTTATCTCTTGGAGCGACCGTGGAATCTGGACCTAGTTCCAGATCTTTTGACCCATCAGTCGGGTCAGTTTCATCGCTCCCTCCCCTCTCTGAACCTCACTGCTTGGTTCCTCCAGTTCCAACCTTAGCCAGGCTTCCTCAATTATCTCACTCTGTTAGAGATATTTTGATAGCTTCCCATAAATCTTCCACTCGGAAGATTTATTTGAGTAAGTGGAAACGCTTCACATATTGGGCTCAAGGAAGGGACATAGATCCTTTCACTGCTTCCATCCAAATAGTCCTTGATTTTCTAGCTGAACTCTTCCATGCAGGTTCATCTCCCTCTACTCTTAAAGTTCAATTGGCAGCTATTTCCAATTTTCATGTGGGAATTTCTGAGTCTGCCTTAATGTCCCACAAGCTTTGCAAAGCCTTTTTGAAAGGAGTTTTTCTTCTCAGACCTCCTATAAGAAATCCTCCTTCTCCTTGGGACCTAAATTTAGTTCTTGCTTCTTTGATTCTTCCTCCTTTCGAACCTGCAGTCTCCTGTTCTTTAAAATTATTATCATGGAAAACTCTTTCTGGTAGCTATTACATCAGCTAGAAGAGTTTCAGAGCTTCAAGCACTCAGCTGTCGTCCTCCTTATCTTTTGTTTCATAAGGACAGAGTATCCTTACGAACTAACCCGTCCTTTTTGCCTAAAGTGGTCTCGACGTCAAATCTAAATCAAAGCATTGATCTACCTGTCTTTTTTCCAGAATACTCCAATAGGTCTGAACAAAAATTACACTGCCTGGATGTTCACCGTCAATTGAGGTACTACTTGGATAGAACTAAACAGTTCAGAAAATCTGATCAGCTGTTTGTCTCCTATGCGAGAGCAGAAAGGGACTTTCAGTTTCAAAGGTATCATTATCCAGATGGCTAACATCTTTGATTTCCCTTGTATATGAAATTAGACATCAAAAGCTGACTGATAAACCTAAGGCTCATTCCACCAGAGCTTTGGCTACTTCTCTAGCCTTCCAAGACAGACTGCCTATCGACACCATTTGTGCAGCGGCTACTTGGGCTACTCCTCACACTTTCATTTCTCATTATAAGTTGGATTTAGCTTCTAGGCATAGAGCTAACTTTGGTTCCACTGTTCTCAGGAGTCTGTTCCGTTAGGCCACCCGGGACAAGGTGCTAGGGACGCGGTCCCATCCAGCAAGAATGAAGGCGAGATAGACAACTTAACATATAGAAGTTATGTTCTTACCATAACGTTCCATGTTAGTTGTCTTCTTCTCGCCTTCTTCTTGCGTCCCACCCTCCTTCCCCCTGGCCTGGACAGACCTAGAGGAGTTGTGATTGTGACCTCTCTTTCTACCACCTCTTTCGTAGACATATGCTTTTATGCATGTTTCCTGGTCAGGATGTAGGTCACCCTTCTTCTTCCTGTTATTAGAGGTGGACTCTGTTTTACAGTCATTCTGTTATTATTATAAGCTGGGGTTAGCTTACAAACGAGATCTGAGGTAACTCTCGCCTAGCATTGTGGGATATAAGGGGAGCCTCGAGCCGGTGGAACCAACTCTCGAGCTTTTAGAGTGGCCGAGTCGGAGCCGAGGTCGGCTCCGAACCCATCCAGCAAGAAGAAGGCGAGAAGAAGACAACTAACATGGAACGTTATGGTAAGAACATAACTTCTATATTTATACCTAAACCAAGCAGTCATTTTACTGTTTTTCTTTGCACAGTTTGTTAATAAAGGAGAATAGAGGCTATGCTGTCTAGATTTTCATAGACAGCTGTGATTTTATCTAGGCAAAACCAAGGTTACCTGAAAAGATGGACCAGCCTTTTGTTGCATTTGTGTCTCACGGAGCTGGCCAAAATGTGTCTTGTATTCGTGGTTATCAGACTACAGTAAAGCTGTGTCAGACAAATCAAAGGCCAGTTCCACAAGGGCAGTATCTATCTCCTTAACATTTTTTTTTCTTTTTAGAAAGTCTTCTGTTGCTGATATCTCTGTGGCTGTGATATGGGTTTCACATGCTTTTGTAAGACACTATAAAGTGAATGTTATCTCCGTATCCTGGTATACTTTTGGAGCCTCCATTCTCTATGGAATTCTATTGTGAACTCACTTGAGAGTAGAAGAAGGGACTCTGTCCTAACATTAAAATGGACTGACTGGATCATTTAAGATGTAAAAGTTATGTGCTTATCATAATGTCAGATTCACATCCATCCACTTTTGCGTGCCCTCCCACCTTCTTATTTCATTTTACTTGATGGGTTGCAAACTGGCTGAGTGACAGAACCCACAGGGTCAGAGCTGCTGGCGCCATGTCAGACTCAAAGCCTGTCACAAGTGGTGTCCCACAGGGCTCAGTCCTGGGCCCACTCTTGTTTGGCATCTACTTTTCCGAAGTAAAAGCAAACACAGGAGGGTTATGGCTGACAAAGTTTGCAGATGACTGCAAACTGGGCGCCATAGTAGAAAACACATCTGACACAGATATCCTTCAGAAGGGTCTCACAGAAACGGATAACTGGTGCCAGAGCCACGGCCTAAAGTTAAATGCCAAAAAATGCATAGTCATACCCTTCGGGAAAAACAAGGTTACCCCTAGCTACCAAATAGGTGGCAATCCACTGAGCACAGAAGAAGTTATCAGGACCTGGGGACCCAGGTTGATAGTAGTCTGTCATTCGACACCCATGTAGCTAAAGTAGTTAGGAAGACCTTCTACATTGCCCACCTTATCATGAAGGGATTCTCATCTAGATCAAGGGAGGTCATAGTCTCCCTTTACTCATCACTCATCAGACCAATGATTGAGTACAATGCCCCATTCGGAATGTATCTGACCCGACACTTGCAGCAGCTGGAGAGGCCACAAAAGTTCCTCACCAAAAGGATAAAGGGTCTCAAAATCTGTCCTATGCTGCCCGACTGAAAGAACTCCAGCTCTATTCAGTCGCCACCGCTGCTCAGAGGTGACCTTTGCCTAACATACAAGGCCATGTCAAACCCAGATTTGATGAATATGCTTCACCTCAAAAATCTAGATCCATCAGAGCCACAAGGCGGAGACTTAAACCTTGACACGGCTATTAATAGGACGTGCTGGAGGGATAGATTCATCACCCAAAGACTCCCTATGCTGTGGAACAAAATCCCGGTACATGTGAGGCAGAGCACCTCGCTGGCCTTGTTCAAGAGAAATCTTGACCAATGGATGGGAGATCGCAGATATACCCCAGGGATTACCTCAGTGTCACTGCTCGACAGAGGCACAGCAAAATAATGGGTATAGTTCCCCATACTAAAGGGGTGGCGTAAGCCACAAAACGATGGGCTAGGCTTGTAAATGCCCTCGGGCAGATAGCCTAGTATGAACCTATGAACCTATGAACTTGTATCTCTGTGGCACAGCCTGGCTAATTACACCTGAGGCCTTTGTAGTAAAGGTATGACTAAAGTTGTTTTTTTTTAAATGAGGGAAGGTGAGAGGCCAGCTCATGCTGGAGCAGTGAGGGAAATGTGGTGCATTATAAGAATGTGGGGAAAAATTCAAGCTTTGGCGAGCTAAGTAGGTGCTGAGATGACTGCTGCCTGTGTCTTCCAGTCTTGATGAAGTATGTGGCTTCTGTAGAGCTAATGATGATCATTGCAGTATTCACTTTTGGGATATGGTGCATGCAAGTGGCATGACTGGCTGGCTCAAGTTCCTGTGCTTTCCTTTCCCCCTAGGGCTTTTTACAAGGCCTTCCCACCAGGATGGAAAGATGGTGGAGGTATAAGTGGTGTGTCAGTCACTGTCATTTTAGATCTTTTTTCTGTGCATTGTGCATAGTTGTATGATTTTTCATAGCAACCTGAACCTGTCAGACACTTTCCCTAAACCAGCAAGTACCTCATAGGTAACCTTTTTTCTTATTTTTTTATAACTGTTGCTTGAAATTCGAATGTCTGATTGTGGAAGTTTTGATGTTCACCATATTCAGTGTTGTAGCACTAAATGTCCTATCTTCGTGTTGCAGTATTCTCACATGTGGGATCCTCTGCCTCAGGTGACCTGAGCTTCCAGCTCGTAAAGCAAAGCTTAAGCCCAGTTGCTGTAAGTGCATGGGACGTCACACACAAGGCCATAAACCATGGGCCATAAATGTGATGTCTGCACACACAGACCTCATAACTTCTCTGCTGCAGTCGTACGTCAACTTGCTCATTCTGCTGCACGCTATGGATCAAGTTAAAGATAAGCACCCCCTTGGGAAATATTCTTTATTTTTGGCTTAGCTTAGGTTGCTGTTTAACTGCTGTTAACCAGTGTCATCTAGGAAGGGAAAATGTAAGTGCTGTTGCAAATTCCACTCAAAGATGCACACGACCTCTGCTTGTTTTGCTTAGGACCATCCCACCACCATACGGTATGTAAAATCTATCAGTCATTTGTCCCTAAGACCTTGCTCAGCCGTCTGGCAGCCCTTAAATTATTTGTAGAGAACCAATGTCTGAAGCGCATGGCTCTCTGTATGGAACCTGAACCAGCTGTCGCAGTGGAGCTGCCTAAAAAGAAGGTCAAGGTCTCTAGGTTTGATACTGCACCTCCGAGTTCAGACGTCCCACCAGCTACCGGTTTAGGGACTGAGAAACGTCCAAAAGAACTGGCGACTTCGTCGGGCACCATAGCGGATGCCACTCTTGTTTCTCCTGTCTGCACGTCCGTGGAAGTTTCTGCAATGTCTGCCTCCGCCGATGTCAGGGGGGGAAACAAGGTTCACCCGCACGACCGCCTATATTTTCCGAGGGTGGTGGTTTGACCACTGGCCTGATGTCTGACACCCGACCCTCAGCCTCTCAGACTACACAAAAGACTCCTCCTTTCAAGAGAAAACAAAAAAATAGGCATTTATCTGCCCCAGAGGAAGACCAGCCTGACTGGCAAGCATTCTCCCTGTCAGTTTTTCAGGCTTTTATGGCCATGAGGCCTACTGCCTCACAAACTCCTGCCCCTGCCTACCTTAAGTCCCAGGCCAGCCTCTGTTAGCTCCATCCCACCTCCTCAGACTTGGGAGGAAGACTCTTCTTCCTCTGACGACTCTCTCACTTACACTTCTCAGCTGGCCTCTCCGCTGGAATACTGTTCTCCAGATGAAGACTCCTTGGAAGGAGACTCCACACCAGAAGACAATACTTTTGGGGGACTATCTCCAAAATGAGGAAATATTTCAAGTGGGACTCCACGCAAATGACCAAGGTACAGAAAAGATACTTTGAGCTTCTACAGATGGAGTCCCCCTCTCCATCTGCTAGTCCTCCAGTGATTCCTGCTTACTTGGACGCCTTTGCCTCTAAGACCCCAGAATCTCAACTTCTGGCCCCAAAAAGGCCAGACAGGTTCTACAAAGTTCCTGATGATTACAAATATCTCATCAAACCTCCCATGGCAGACCCAGCTGTGATTGCTGTGGCACTGGACAAGCAATCTAGGCAAATTCCATTCTCTTCCTTACTGCCATCAGATAAGGATAGTAAGGTGATGGACATGTTGGGGAAAAAGATCTACACTGCCTCGACTCTGGCCTTTAGGGCCATCAGTTGCCAGACTCATAAAGTATGCCCTAGATCTAGTTTCTCAGGCCTCTGCTCTACTCTCCTGCATGCCTGACCCCCCTACAAAGCCTCAAGTTGCCTCAAAACTTTTTTTTAGCAGCACAAGTCGCCAGACATTCTATAAGGTGCAGCTACAATGCTGCTGAAGCTGCAGCAAGGTCAGCTCCATCTGCCTCTGTCTTACACAGGTATTCCTGGCTCGGACTTCAACCTCTGCCAGAAGGCATCAAGAGCAAGATCCTGGATGCCCCCCTTGACAAGTTCCACTTCTGCAAACAGTCTGCAGAACTTTTCAAAAACCTGCAAGAAAAAAGTAAGGAACGACAGGACTTGAAGCATCTACTGGTATCACGTGTTCCTAAATTTTACAGAAACTAGCTAGCTAAACCAAGCTTTGTCAGAAGGATACCTGCTCCTTCTACTACTACTTTTTCAACGCAAAGGAAAGGGATCAGAAAGCCCTCATCCCCCAGAACTACTTCCTATCAATCTACACCCAGGCAGCCCTTTTCAGACAGACTAAACATTGCGTGACTGCCTAAATACCCTCCATCTCCCCCTTTCTACCTGCCTCTCTCATTGTCATCCCTTGTGGCAACAAATCGCCTCAAACCACTGTGTCCTATCAGTAGTAGAAAATGGGTAGTTTATGACCTGGCAGGAAATGTCATCACCAAAAGGCAATACTACTCCCTCCAAAAAACCAAATCCACTTGATCCCCTAGGTTATTCAGGATTTGCTATCACAAGGCACCATAGAGAAGGTTCCATCAGGACAAGAGGGTTAAGGGTTTTACTCCTGACTCTTCCTGGTCCCAAAAAAGAAGGGCCCGTGGAGGCCAATACTGGACCTGTCCCCTATTAAACCCCTTCCTGCATGTACCTTCCTTCAACATGCTATCCCTGCAAACCCTTCTTCCACTTTTGACACCTGGTGCCTTCATGGCCACTTTGGACCTGAAGGAGGCTTACCTCCATATCCGCATCCTCCCAGACTTCTGGAGATTTTTTTTTATGTTTTACTGTGCCTTTCTCGCACTATCAATTTACTGCCTTGTCCTTTGGCTTGTCTGCAGCACCAAGGGATGTCCTTCTGTTCCTGTGTTGCAGTATTCTTGGTGTGGGATTTTCTGCCTCAGGTGACCTGTACATTGGCTCTTATACAAAAGCTTCAGCTTGGCTGTTGTAGTTGCGTGGGACGTCACACGTAGGGCCATAAACCAGGGGCCTTAAATGTGACGTCTGCACACACACAACTTTTCAGCCACAGACCAACACATCGTGTGCCTCGCTCCTTCACCACAAGATGTCTAAAAGCGAAGTACTCCGTTGGGGTTTTCTTCTTTAATTTCTAGCTAAAGCTTGTTTTGTTGTAGCAATCCTTAACTGATGTCAGCAAAAAAGAGCAAATGCCAATGCGGGCACCAGATGTCTCATAAAGACACCCACGACCGTTGCGTTTTTTGCTTAGGCCGGGAGCTTGATCACAACGCTTGTTCTATCTGCCAATCTTTTGTTCCTAAGACCCTTCGCAGCCATCTGGCTGCACTAAATCTCTACCTGGAAAACCAACGGCTTAAAAAAATTAGCTCTCTGGATGGATCCTGTCTTGGAGGCCTTGACTGAACATCTGCGAAAGAAGGCCAAGTTTCCTAAGCCCTCTTCCTCTGCTGCTCCGCTGTCTGACACCCTACCAGCTACCAATTTAGGGTCTATATTATATATTCGAAGTTTCAAAACTTTGAATACCATATGTTCGACAACATGTGATCAAAGTTTGAAACTTCGAATATGTAATAAAACATCAAAAAAATAAATAAAACTTACCTTAATGCTCCAAGCAGGGGGGCAAACCCCCTTTACCCCCCAAACACCACCCCTACTTAAATATACCAAGTCCGAGATCACACTTCAGTGCAGAAAAGGGAAATTATCCCATTCTGCACCATACGGCGCCTTTACATTTAACTTTCAAATTTTTCAAAGTTTGATCATATGGTGTCAACCATATGACATTCGAACTTTGAAAAGTTTGCTCGTGTAATAGGAACCCACCGATTTAGGAGTTGAGGGACGTCCGATGGACCCGTTGACTTCTACGGTGACCTTGGAGGAAGCCGCTTCACAGTCGATGACCAGCACGTCCCTGAGCCAACCCAGACAGACTACCGCCGTGGTCGAGGGGGAACCAGACACAGCCAGGCTGTACCAGCCACAGCTTCCCTTAGCCAGCCATCTGACACCAAGCTTACTCCTAAGTCTACCCCAGTCAAAAAGAAAGAAAAAAAACTGAACATGTGGCTACACCCACAGAAGGTCTGCTTGGTTGGCAGTCCTTCACCTCTTCATTAATGCAGGCCTTTCTGTCCCCTAGGCCTTCAGCCTCTTCTCCAGCTACTCTTCCTCTGCTTAGCCCTAGGCCTGCCTCTGCTTCTTCTCTTCCACCACGTACCTCACAAGGGAGTGAAGAAGTGCAAGAGACCTATTATTCCTCATCTGAGGAGTCCATTTCTTACTCTTCCAAAGTAACCTCTCCTCAAGAGCATTATTCACCACATGATGAGTCCATTGAGGGAGACTGCCCCTAGTGGATATCACCTTTGGTGAAACCATCACCAAAATGAAAGAATATTTCAAATGGGACACCTCACAAATGTCTGAGACCCAAAAGAGGTATTTTGAGTTTTTACAAGTGGAATCTCCCTCCCCCTCTGCCATTTCACCTGTCATCCCTGCCTATTTAGATGCCTTTTCCTTTGCATCAAAGACACCAGATTCTCAGCCACCTGCCCCTAAGAGGCCAGACCACTTCTACAAGGTGTCTAATGATGAGAAATTCTCAGTCAAGCTTCCCTTTGCAGACCCTGCTGTGATTGCCATTTCACCAGATAAACAATCCAGACTCATTCCGTCTGCCTCTCTCTTACCTACGGACAAAGACAGAAAAAGAATGGATAGAATTGGAAAGAAGGTTTACACCTCTTCCACACTGGCCTTTAGAGCCATCAACTTTCAAACCCATATGACCAAATATGCTTTGGACCTGGTCTCTCAAGCCACTACTCTGCTGGCTGCTACTTTTGAATGTCCCACTAAAGCTGACATCTCTTCCAAACTATCTCTGGCTGCCTAAGTAGCCAGACACTCAATCAGATGCAGCTATGATGCTGCAGAGGCCTTTCCATGCTCTGCAGGATCTGCCTCTGTTCTCAGGAGATACTCCTGGCTTCATCTGCAACACTTACCAGAAGACTTCGTCTAAAATCTTAGATGCCCCCCTGGGACCCTAATTTCCTGCTTGGCAAACTATCAGCAGACCTGTTCAGAAATCTATATCAAGCATCTCTTGGTGTCCCCAATTCCCAAATATTACAGGAATTACCCTGACAAGGCCACATTTGTCAGATGAAACCTGCCCTCTGCTGGTTCTACCTCTTCCAGACAAAGAGGAGGAACCAGAAGACAAACCCCCTACCAGGCCAGCTGTCTCTCAGCCTCCCTCTAGACAGCCCTTTCAAGTCAGAGGAGGCCCCAACAATGCGTGACTGCCTTGCCCTTCTTCCCCTTTCCCCTTTCTACCCACCTCTCCCACTGCCGCCCCTTTTGGAAAACCATCACCACAGACAAATGGGTTTTGGCTATTCAAAAAGGATACTTCCTCTCCTGGAAAGAAAGGACACCCTTAAGGGATGTCCCCTTTCCCACAAAAAATCAGACACCTCTTCCAACAGGTTCTGACAGACCTTCTGAACTTGGGCACCATAGAACCTGTCACTCCAGGACAGGGCTTCTTTTCAAGACTACTGCTGGTCCTCAAAAAAGATGGATCATAGAGACCCATTCTAGACCTTTCCTTCTTAAATCTATTCTTAAAAGTACCCACCTTTAGAATGTTGTCCCTTCCAAATGTACTCCCTTTCATACCGGCCAAGGCTTTCATGGCCATATGCAACCTGAAAGAAGCCTATTTGCACATACCCATTCTGCTCTCTAGCAGAAAATGTTTATGTTTCTCTGGTCCCTCCTCTCATTTCCAATTTACTGTTTTGCCCTTTGGTTTGTCCATTGCCCCCCAGTGTTCCCAGAATTTGTGGCACCTTGCCTATTGCAGAACACAGGGGATTTAGATTTATCCCTACCTAGACGACATCCAGATCCTAGCAGACTACAAAGAAACCCTGTTAATTCACCTAGAGTTCACCATGTGCCTACTACAAAATCTGGGGATGTTCTTCGTGTTTCACTGTTGCAGTCATTACATTTGGGTAATATGCTGGCAGGTTGCCCTCAGTCTGTAATTTGCTGGCAGGTTACCCTCAGTCGGCCTGAATAACAAAGTCTTGGGTCCTGCGTCGGTTGCTGTCTCCTCTTCCATGACGTCAGGGGTATAAAAGATGCAGCCGTCAGGTCATCAGGGGCATAAAACATGCAGCCGACGCCATTTTATTCAGTCTTTCTTGCTGCACGGTGCCTGAAGCAGAAGCAGTTTGCAAGTGCTGGTCGGCCGACTCCTGATATTTTCGTATTCGAGTTTCAGAACCGAAGTCTACAAACTAAAGCTAAGTACTCCGTTGGGGGAACTTTTTCTTGCTCCTTACCGATGTCAGTAAAAGTTAATAATTGCATTACTTGTGGGAAGCAAATACCTCATTAGGATTTTCATTTGTACTGCATTCCTTGCCTAGGCCCTGATCACACCGTGCCTTGCTGTCGGTTTTGTGCTAGTTTTAACCAACGCACTATTAAGCGTAGGTTTTTTTTTGCTTCTTAATATTTTGGTTCAAGATTTAATTATCCAGAAATGTCGTCGGTTAGCAGTCCGACTACTGGAGTTCATAAAAAACGCAAAGAAAAAGACAGAGACAGACCGTCGAGGTCCAAAACCGATGACGAAGCTTCTCCTAAGCCAGTCACCGGTACTCAGTGAGGCACTTTCGCAGCCCCTGATACCCGCTACGTTTGAGTCGCAGGCCTCTACCGAGACCCATTCGGAGTTTGGTATGCCGCGAGATTCTCAGAGTATTGAACCCGCAGATGTCTCTCCCTTGGATGGGTCCGGAACCGCTGGGCAGGCACCAGCTTCTGAGGGTGTTTTCAGGCCTCAACATTTTTATATTAAACCGACGCCAGCAACAAAAACAAGGTCAAAAACAACTTCTATGTCTAAAAAACTGACACATGAGCCACGTGCTCAAGCCTCTATGCCTAAAAAAACAGATGATCAAAATGGCTGAGGATTTAATTACCTTGATCAGGGGGTTCCCAACCCCCCTGCTAAGAGGCCTAGGCAAGGCACTGATTATGAATCTTCAGATCAGGTTTCCATTTTTTCTGATTCATGTTCTGATCAAGAATTTTCTATTCCACCGTGTGAGGATTCTGATGCAGAGGAATCCATCCCATCTGCATCTCCTCCTGAGGATTACTCTTTTGGAGAGGCTTTGCATACTTTAAGGGAACATTTTCACTGGCAGAGTCAGGACTTCTCTGAATCAAAAAAGAGGCTTAGGGATTTCCTTCTTCCTCCTCAACAATAGGCCTTTGGCAATACCTCCTGTATTAGACGTTGATGATGTGTTCTCGGAATCGAGCATGGCTCCTGATTCCCTGCCTCCGGCTCCTAGTAAGCCAGACAGATATTACAGGGTTCCTGACAACCACAAATTTCTTTTCAAAAATCCTGCTGCTGATCCTGAGACTATTTCTCAGGGTCCCAAGGGTGTAAAGGCCTCTACAGCTAAAAATCTTACCCCTTCTGATAGAGACTCCAGGGTGCTGGATAGATGGGGGTAAGAAGGTTTATACGTCTGCAACCTTGGCAATCAGGGCTTTAAACTGCCAGTTTCATATGCTTAAATATCAACAGCATGTTTTGGGCTTACTGAAACAGAAAATTATGTTGATTTCTGATTGTATGGAAAATAAAGAGTTACAAGAATTATTGCATTCAGCAGAACAGGTTGGAAAGCATACTTTGCAATGTGGTTTTGATTCCTTTGAGGCCTCTTGTAGGGCCGCCATTAACTGGATCTGTGATTAGAAGGCATGCCTGGCTCAAGGAGCAAAATCTGCCTGATCTTATTAAAGCTAAATTGTTGGATGCCCCTTTGCAGCATGATACTCTGTTTGGTAATAAGGCAGAAGAGGTTTTAAAGAAAACGGAAAACAAAGCTAAATCTATGCAAACTGTAAAAGATTTCTTGCAAGTGCAGCCACCCAGGTTCAGTAGGCACTGGCCTACTAAAAATTGGTCCTTTCCATTGTTTAACAGAGCCACTCAGGGCAAATCCAGGTGCTCAAAAGGCTCCAGATACCAATCACAGGGTTCTTACAGGTCAAAGCAGTGGGGTGCCTCCACCTCCAAATCTGGAGGAAACAAAGCACAACCCTACAGTAAGCAGTCTCAATGACTTTCCTCTACCATCACCAAGCACGTATCTTTTGGCAGCCCCCTTGGGGGGGAAACTAGCACTTCATGATCACAATTGGCAGTTAATTATCCAGGACAAGTGGCTATTAAACATTGTATCCCAGGAGTACAGATTTCATTTCCATACTTTGCCAATTCCAAACGAATGGCCGGATCTGCCACAGAAACAGTGGGCAGAGGCCCGGAAACAAGTCATGTCCCTCATGGATATGAGGGCTATTCAACCAGTACCAGAAAAGGAAAAAGGACAAGGTTTTTATTCAAGGCTTTTCCTGGTACCCAGAAAAGAGAATTCATGGCGTCCAATACTGGACCTATTGATTCTGAGCACCTTCCTGGACATTCCAAAATTCAAAATGCTGACTTTACAACAGTTACTGCCTATGCTAGGCAAGAATGCTTGGTTAGTAACTCTAGACATAAAAGAGGCATACCTGCATATCCCAATAAGGGATTCATGCAGAAGATACCTCCGCTTCAAAGCAGGTTTTTTGCATTACCAATTCTCTGCACTGCCCTTTGGCTGATCTACTGCATCCAGGGTCTTTACAAAGTGCCTGGCAGCAGAAATTGCATTCTGCAGAAAAAGAAGCATTCAAATTTATCCTTATCTGGACAATTGTCTCATTCAAGCAGAGGGCAAGGACACTCTTCTTCAACATTTGGCATTTGTAAAAAGGCTTCTAGCATGCCTAGGGTACACCATAAAGGAAAAGAAATCATAACTGGTACCCTCTCAAGTAATTACATTCCTGGGTGCAAGCTTGAATGCAACTGCCCAGATGGCTTACCTCACGCCAGAAAACGGCAACTGACAACATACTTCAAACAAATGGCAACAAAAACCCAGTTATCTGCAAGACAATTTTTGCAGGCTTTGTGGTTAATTGCATCCTGCATTCTACTAATTCCATATGCGAGACTGCATATGAGGAAACTTCAATGCTACCTAAAAAGTTTATGGACTCAACATTGTCACAACCTAGAAACAATGATTCCTCTCATTCCCTTCCTACAACAGGAGTTTCTTTGGTGGGCAGAGACATGTCACCAAAACAAGCGACTGTCATTCACTCTACCTCTTGCCACCCAAACCCTAACTACAGACACATCAGACTATTCTTGGGGGGGCCCACCTGACAGGGAGATACATTCAGGGCAAATGGAGCCCAAACCAAATGCATCTGCATATCAACCAGAAAGAAATGCTAGCTGTTCAGAATGCTCTGACAGCCTTCAAGGACTTACTTCATCCAGGACAACTACTGATAAAGATGGACAACACCACAGTTATGTGGTACATAAACAAGCAGAGGGGTACACATTCCTACTCCCTTTGCAGACTAGCCATGGCTTTGTGGAACTCAGCCTTGACTTACCAAATACATCTTCAAGCTCAATTCCTGCCAAGAAAGCAAAATACTCTGGCAGACGACCTAAGCAGAAATCTTATGGAACGGCATGAATGGAAACTGGATCCACAAATCTTCAGCATGTTAACACAGAAATGAGGGAGCCCAGACATAGATCTATTTGCCTCTTTCCAAAATTATCAGTTGGACAAATTCTGCACAAGAACTCATCACAAAAAAGCATGGAAAGTGGATGCTCTGTACTTCAGATGGAAAAACCTATCAGTCTATGCCTTTCCCCCTCTGCCTCTACTCTCCAAGGTCTTACTAAAAGTCAGACAGAAAAAAAACAAAAATGATCCTAATTGCTCTGGACTGGCCTCGCCAGCACTGGTACCCACTTCTAAGGAATATACCATACCTTCCTCCATGGTACTTGCCTCAAATACCTCATCTACTGTCTCAGCAGAACTATCAAATATTGCACACACAGCTCCAAACTCTGAATCTTGCAGCATGACTAATCAACTAATTATTCAACCAACACCTCTCAGTAAATTTGTGATAGATGTCATTTTGGAAGCCAGAAGGCCTAGTACTAGAAAATCTTATGCTGATAAATGGAAGAGATTCTGTGCTTGGAACCAAGCACAAGGAATAGACACAGCAAAGCCCAATATTCCACAGATTTTACAATATTTGACTGAGGTGCTTGACA
The DNA here is from genome assembly GCF_019279795.1 of Protopterus annectens. NCBI lineage: Eukaryota > Metazoa > Chordata > Ceratodontiformes > Protopteridae > Protopterus > Protopterus annectens. Next base: position 279,999,209 of record NC_056746.1, read on the forward strand.
AAGGCCTATCTTTTTCTTCAATAAAAATCCATGCCTCTGCCATCTCGGCTCATAACACAGAGCCTCCCCTCTTTTCTCATCCACTGCTTAAACAGTATCTTAGAGGGGCCAGAAATGTACGGTCTCCCAGAAGAGCACCAACTCCTGCATGAGACCTCAATTTTGTGCTGGAAAAACTCACCCTGCCTCCTTTTGAACCAGCATCTACTGCGGATATAACATTTCTGTCTTGGAAAACAGCTTTTCTTTTGGCAGTCACTTCAACAAGATGGGTTTCAGAACTACAGACTCTCATGGCAGTGGAGCCTTTTATTATGTTTTACCCGGACAGGGTGTCCCTCAGGACCAATCCTTCTTTTATGCCTAAGGTGGTATCCAGTGTGGCTCTTAACCAGACCATTCACCTGCCAGCATTTTACCCAAATCCGCAGAACAAGGCGGAGCGGATTCTGCATTCACTGGATGTGCACAGACAACTAAGATTCTACTTACAGGACGAAATCTCTAAAAGGTCTGAGCAACTACTGGTAGCATTTGCTGCAGGATCAGAGGGGAAGTCTATATCAAAGCAGACTATTTCTAAATGGATAAGCCACTGCATTTGTTTCTGCTGTTTGCACCATGGTAAACCTGTGCCCAAGGGGATCAGATCACATTCCACCAGGTCTGCCTCCACTTCAGCAGCTTTTCTCAGAGGGGTCCCAACCAAAGACATTCTGGAAGCTGCTACTTGGAGCTCTGTTCATACCTTCACAAAGCATTATCATTTACCTCTCTTCTCCAAATCCAGGGCAGGCTTTGCCACTGCAGTCCTGCAGGGCCTTATAACCGCTCCTAATGCTGTTTAGTTCCATCCTCCCATCCATAGCTTTGGGATTCTACCCAAATGTAATGACTGCAACAGTGAAACATGAAAGAGCATAGTACAGTTGTGTACACTTACCATAAATTTAGATGTTTGAGCCACCCGCCATCCCCCATTCTATACCTTTTCATTCCTTCACTATACTCAAAAGCCTTTGTTGTATATTTGCTTTTAGTTGAAGGTAAAGTTTATGTTTCTAGAAGTTCATTTATATATTTACTGATTATTTATATATATTTTTTTGCTCCCCATTTTGGAAGGTACCTGACATCTAGGGCAAGAAAAACTGAATAAAATGGCGTTGGCTGCATGTTTTATACCCTTGACAACCTTACGTCATGGAAGAGGAGACAGCAACCGACACAGGACCCAAGACTTTTTTTATTCAGGCTGACTTGAGGGCAACCTGCCAACAGATTACCAACTGAGGGCAACCTGCCAGCAGATTACCCAAATGTAATGACTGCAACAGTGAATGCACTCGAACATCTACATTTATGGTAAGTGTACACAACTGTACTTTCACCCTCAACCTCCCAAAATCATCCTTGACACCAGAACAAGACAGAATATTTCTGGTTTGTAGGATCAAAACGGACATAATGAAAGCCTTTCTTCCCCAAGAAAAGGTCAGCTCCCTGACCTCCCATTTCAAAGGCCTGCTAGAGATCCAAGTAACTGCAAGACAATTCCTGAGGACTCTGGTCCTAATGGCAGCCACCACCCCTATGCCTCCACTAGCCAGAATGCACATGTGAAAGCTACAGTGGTATCTAACATATGTTTGGTCTCGGCACCAACATCCTCTAGAGCAAGAAATCACTGTCTTGCCCTGCCTAAAGGCAGAAGTGAATTGGTGGATTCAGCAAGTCCAGCTGAACTCAGGCCTTCCACTTCAGCCTCCTCTCCCAAACCAGGTTGTGCATACAGATGTTTCAGACTCAGGGTGGGGAGCCACAGTGGCATCCTACAGGGTCCAAGCAAAGTGACACCCTTCCTTAATGAACAAACACATGAACGTGAGGGAAATGACAGCAGTCCTTCTAGCATTGAAAGCCTCCATTCCTCTCAAACTACCAGATGTTCTCCAAGTAATTACAAACACCACCACAGTTATGTGGTTCCTCAACAAGCAGGGTGGAACAAAAGCATACTACCTGTGCAGTCTAACCTTACTGATATGGGACCTAACCTCTTGACACAACTTGTCCCCTGCAGGTGTCTTGCATCCCCTCGCAAGACAATAAACAAGCAGACCATCTTAGCAGGACATCCTCTCCACAGCACAAATGGATGTTGGACATGAATGTCTTCCTAGACATTGTCCACCAGTTGGGCACACCAAGTAGTATTGTTTGCCTCCCCCTAGAACAGAAAACTGTAGACCTTCTGCTGCAAGACCTACTCCCGTGTAGCTTGGAGAGTAGATACTTTAAGCATTTCTTGGGATGGAAGGTTTCTATATGCCTTTCCTCCCTTCCCACTAATTCAGAAGGTCTTACTGAAAATCAGGAAAGACAATCCAAAAATCTTGCTGGTGACTCCCTACTGGCCAAGGCAGCACTGGTTCCCCCTACTTCTCAAGTTTAGCCAAGGGCAGTCACCACACGTTACCCCATAAGGTGGATCTTCTGACACAGGAAAAGGGAGCCCTCATCCACCCACACTTGCAGATGTTGTCACTGACTCTGTGGGTGATAAACTTCTAATTCCCTAAAGGCACCACTATTCAGAGGACGTGCTTTCAGTCCTGAAGGAGGCCAGGAAACCTACAAGAAAATCCCCCTGTGATGACCGGGGAGAGATGGGCAAAGGCTGCCAGCCTAGTCTAATGGAATTTAATATATAATTCTATCAACTGTATAAATAAATGTAAAATGCAGGCTTGTTTTTCTAAATGTAGGAAAACACTGTGAAATGTGGAACTGCAAAATATGTGACAACATTGCACTCTGCTGGCCCAGTGAAGCATGTTGTATTCTTTTATGTTAAAATTCGTCCAGAGGGCGGCTGGATGAAGATTTCATGCCCATTGTTTTAGGCTAAAGTTTATGACTAGAAGTTAGATATGGAAGGTGCTTTATTGCTTTCGTTATATACTTGTGAAATGTCTTCTATTGTTATAAGTTTCTGTGCAGGTGTTAGACTGCTAAATAATGCAGTTTGTGGCCTGAGAACTCAGACCAGGTGTTAAGATTATGCAGCATGAATACTGGGAAAACCTAAGTGTCAAAAATGATGTAATTCTGGGAGGGCCTTTGAGACATGTTTGTTAGTAATGTTTAAATACTATTGCTCACAAGAGACCTAGAGCATTTTGATCTGGACATCTAATTTACTAGCACTAGCTATGCTCTTTATGTATGTAAGTAGGATTGTAGCACTGTGTTTTCTCTAAGTTTATCTAAAGATTAGAAAGTTAGATTAAGTATTTTTCTGTGTAATCAGATCTTTCCTACAATATTATTTTAAGTTTCTGTGTGATCTGTGAACTATTAGATATCTCTGTGGTGTAGTAGATTTGTCTTGTGTTTTAATTATTTATTATTAAATATTTTTAAAACCTTCTACCTGTGGTTGCTTTGTGTAGAGATGAAGTATGCTTTAGAGTACATTATATATTTATAGAGTTTACTGTCTAAGCCCTTCCAATAAGCCTTAGACTGTGTAGTCACATTACCATTGCATATTAATATTGCACAGTAATAATTGGGCACCTTTTTAAGGGTCTTTTAGTAGCTGATGTTATTAACTAGGTGATGGCAGTAATTACTATCGTATAGTCTGGGTAAAGGGCACAGCTGGAGAGTCTGTGTCAGCCTTTCCCAGGAGTGTCTGTGAAGTTGTATAAATACTTCTCTCAAGTGTCTGTTGTGTCAGCTACTTGGACAGAGACACGAAGCGCTGGTTGGACAGAGATGGTACTAGAGGTCCTAGCTTTCCCTGTTAGGCTGAGACCTGGACCCTATAGCTGTGCCAGTGGGGAGTCTTATTCGGGACCTGGTGAGCAAAGGAGCAGCCAGCCCCAGATTGACTGTGATCTCTGTGTGCACTTAAGGGAAAATTGTACTTTACTGTGTGTATTAGTTATCCTTTCCTCTTCTAGGAGACAACCTCCCTGGTGTTAGTGGTGAGGATTGAGGCTCCTTGATTGCTGAGCCAGGGCACGGTCGTCACACCCCCTCCCAGTTCTTGCATGTGTGTGACAACTAGTAAAGGGCGGACTCTCTTACTCATCAGTGAAAGTCCACCTTTCAGCAATCCCAGCCTACCTGCTACTAGACCCTCCCCTACTAGCCAGGCTTGGCGTGATACTATTCTTAAAAGGTGTCTTACACATCAGACCTCCAAGAAAACCCATCTCACCACCCTGGGACCTTATCTTCATTCTGGAACAACTAACTCTGTCTCCATTTGAACTTGCTATTGCGGCTACTCTGCAAATGTGCACATGGAAGACAGTACTGCTAGTGGCCATAACTTCAACCAGAAGGGGTATCTGAATTTGAGGCCTTAACGGCCTGCCCCCCATACTCTACCTTCCACTACGACAGGGTAACTCTAAGAACTTAACCGTTCCTTTTTCCCAAAGGTGGTCAATGATCTGTCCTTAAAGTAGTCTATTCATCTTCCCACCTTCTGTCCCTCTCCTACCAATGATGGTGAGAGAATACTCCACTCCCTGGATGTACACAGACAGCTAAGATTTTATCTAGACAAAACAAAATTCATTAGAAGATCAAATCAACCTTTTGTTTTCTTCCACGCCAGGGCCCTGGCAAGGCAGTCTCCAAACAAACCATCGCATGTTGGATTAGAAAAGCCATTTGCCTCTGTTATTTACACCATGGCAAAAAGCTCCCACAGGGAGTTGAAGCTCACTCCACCGGTGCAGTGGCAGCCTCCAAAGCCTTTTTAAAAGGCCTGGACACTGCTTTCCATCCTGGAAGCAGCCACATGACCCACCAGTCACACTTTCACCAAACACTACAAGTTAGACAATGTCTTCAGAGCATGTGCAGGATTTTCCAGGGCAATCTTGCAGGGCTTTGTGGAATCAGCCTCTTCTTCCTCCACCCTTACTTCCGTCTAAGCTGTGGTACTATATAAACCCAAAAATCGTGGTCTTGAGTTGTTTTTGGGTTTATATAAACTGTTGTGTGTTCCCACACCAAGAGTACTGCAACAATAGGAATAGACAGACATAGAATAGGTTCATAGGTAGGTACTAGGCTATCGGCCCAAGGGCCTACGTAAGCCTAGCCAGCAAGGTACCATAGCTTATGCCACCCAAGAAAGTTATTTTCCTGTGCCACAATAGTTGTGTAAAATCTTACCATAACCATAGATGTCCTTCTCTTCCATGTTGCAGTATTCCTTCCCACCCACCAAAACCCCCTTATCCTTTTCTCTCTGTCACTCATATCCTCAGGCCTCTTGGGGTCTACACCCTGTCCTGTGACCTATGTAACCACATAATGGCTCCTTGACCCTATGACTGACATCACTGGCTACTCCCTTATGCTGTTCTTTCAAGTTCTGAGGTCTATGCTTGCAGATGTCACATTTAAGGTCCCTGGTTTATGGCCCTAAGTGTGACATCCCACACAACTATAACAGCGAAGCTGAAGCTTTTGTATAGGAGCCGACGTTCGGGTTGCCTGAGGCTGAAATTCCCACACCAAGAGTACTGCAACATGGAAGAGAAGGACATCTATGGTTATGGTAAGATTTTACACAACTATTCTTTTTCACAAAGTGCCTACCCCCCAGCAGTAGCCTTCTGCAGAACAAAAGGCGTACAGATCTTCCCATACGTGGACGACCCCCCATCCAGGCAGAAGAGAATAATACTTCTCAGGCACACATGCAATTCACTGTTTATCTCCTAGGAAGTCTGGGGTTTACACCGAACCTACAAAAGTCCTCCCTCACTCCATCCCAAGACCAGATCTTCTTGGATTGCAGAATAAGAATGGATTTGATGAAGGCCTACCTCCCACTAGAAAAGGTCACTTCTCTAACCAGCCATTTCCAAAACCTACTCCATCACCCACAACTCAGCCAGGGAATTCTCCATCTTCTGGGCTGGATGACAGCTTCCCTTCCCATGCTGCCCCTTGCCAGGTTACACATGAGGAAGCTTCAGTGGTACTTGAAGAATGTCTGGTCCCAACACAATCATCTGTTTTTTCAGGTGCACTTCCTGCCTTTGCTGAAAAAACACTTGTGGTGGTGGATCCAGCAAATAATGCAGAATCCAGGTTGCCCTCTACAGCCCATCAAGCCAGTCCAGTTCATGTGCACAAATGCCTCTGATCTGGGGTGGGTGGCCACTATGAACGATCTCAAGGTACAAGCTCAGTGGGAGCTCTCCCTACAGAAAAAACACATCAATGTGAAGGAAATGACGGCTCTTCTCCTAGCTCTAAAGACTTTTCTCCTGCTCCTACATCCTGGTCCCCTACAAGTTTTCACAGACAACACCACAATGATGTGGTACATAAACAAGCAGGGGGGACCAGATCCTGTTTACTTGGCAGGCTGGCCATGCACGCATGGGAGTTGGCCACTCAATACATTGTAACATTGCAGGTGGTCTACATCCCATCACAGGACAACCATCAGGCAGATGCCCTCAGCAGATAATTGTCTCTAAGTCATGAATGATGTTGCACAAAGATGTTTTCTTAGACATTGTCCACCAATAGGCACTCCACAGATGGATCTGTTTGCCTCCCCTTAGAACAGACTATGGCTATTCTGCTCCAGGCTCCCCTTGCCAGTAGTATGGAAAGTGGATGCCTTTTCAGTCTCATGGAAATTGCTTTTTCTGTATGCTTCTCCCCCCCCCCCCTTATTCAGACGGTCCTGCTGAAAATTCAGTGAGACAAGCCAACAATCTTGCTGGTGACCCCCTATTGGCCAAGGCAGCATTGTCACCACAAGTTGCATCACAAGGTTGACTTTTGTCACACAACAGAATGGATCTCTCATCCACCCTCATTTGCAGTCCCTCAGCCTTACCCTGTAGGTGATAAACCTCTAATCCCTTTCAGACACCTTTACTCCGAGAGCATGCTGTCTGTCCTGTAGGAGGCCAGGAAACCTACTACTAAGAGATCCTATTTATCTAAGTGGAAAACATTCTTCAGCTTGTGTCTTCAAAGGCAACTAGACTCTTTATAAGTGGATGTACCTCTAGTGCTGGCTTGTGTGTGTGAGCTCCAAAAATCAAAACTTTCATACTCTTTGGTGAAAGTCCATTTGTCAGCCATATCAGCCTGCTTACCTATGAATCTACCCCCTATTATCAAGATTGGAGGTGAAACTTTTTCTTTAGGGCATTCTGCACATCAGACCACCAAGGAAACCTCTTTCTTCTCCTTGGGATCTGAACTTTGTGCTTGAGAAACTTACTATTGCCCCCTTTGAACCTGCAGCTTCCGCCACTTTAAAGATCCGCACCTGGAAAACAGCCTTGCTAGTAGTAGCCCTTACTTCACGTAGAAGAGTCTCTGAGCTACAAGCACTCATAGCTACTCCACCTTACACTATTTTTCACAAGGACAGTGTTTCTCTTCGTACTAACCCCTTCTTCTTGCCCAAAGTGGTCAATAAACTGTCCCTTAACCAATCTATTCATTTGCCCACCTTCTTCCCTTCTCACAGAATGTCAGTGAGAGAGTGCTCCACTCCCTAGATATTCGCAGGTAACTGAGGTTTTTATCTGGATAAGACGAAGGACATCAGGAAGTCCAACCAACTCTTCGTATCCTTTCACCCCAGGGCCTTGGGGAAAGCTGTATCCAAATAGACAGTAACCTCCTGGATCCCCAAAACTATATTTTTCTATTACTCTTTCCATGGTAGAGAATTACTCACACAGTTAGAGCCCACTCCACCAGAGCAGTGGCCTCTTCAGGAGCCTTTCCCAAAGGCCTGAATACAGCCTTCATCCTAGAGGCAGCCACATGGTCTTCTGTACACACTTTCACTAAACACTATAAATTGGATAACATCTCCAGAGCTAGGGCAATATTCGCAAAAAACATCCTCCATGGATTCCTGGAGACTGCTACCTCTTCCTCCACCCTTTTTTCTGCGTAAGCTGTCGTACTCTCCCACATTTGAGAATATTGTAACATGAGAATAGAAGGACATCAATTAGTTGTGTAAAATCTTACCATAACTATAGATGTCCTTCTCTTCCATGTTGCAGTATTCTTTCACTCCCCCCTACCCCCCAAGAGGGCCTTTTCCCTGTCTGGATGGCATACTTCAGCTACCCTTAGACTATTGTCCGACTGGGCATTCATTTCTGAGGTCTGTACAGGTGGACGTCACGTTTATGGCCTACGGTTTACGGCCCTGCGTGTGACGTCCCATGCACCTTACAGCAGCCAGGCTTAAGCCTAGGTATATGAGCTGGATGTTCAGGTCATCTGCGGTGGAGGATCCTACATGTGAGAATACTGCAGCATGGTGAAGAAGGATGTCTATGATTATGGTAAGATTTTTCACAACTAATCTTTCTTGAAACTTCCTGCCCTGCAGACACCTGTGGCTGCCCTGAATACTAGAGTCTTTCACCATTCAGTATTTCACTAGGACTTCTCATGACATGGCATCAGCTGGTTCCATGCCATTGTCTCTATAAAGTGTAAAGACAAATGTACATAGGAGAAGGATATCAGAGAGGCTGAACACGTGTCTGTGTATGACTCTCCCTCTGGACTTGACATTGCCAATACAGATGAGGCACCTTTGCAGCCCCCATGTCCTGATGCTTGTTAGACCAGAGTCCTCTGGCACAACCCGTAAGAAGGTTACCATGACTCAAGCCTGCTTTTCACATTCTGACACCAGATTGACGTTGACTGAACCTGAAGCCACTAAGCAAGCCTTGGCTTCTGAAACCAGAGTTCTGGTGATCGCGAGGGTAAGGGAGGATGTAATGTGATCCTATCTCGCCTACATTCTGTACAGATGGGTTCGGAGCCGATCCTCGGCTCCGACTAGGCACGCTATACTATAGAACGAAGTCTCTTATTGGCTGAGCCACCTCATATCCCAGGATGCCCCACTGCTGCTTCCCCAGATCTCGTTTGCCGCTTCTACAGCATAGACGTGGTCTCGGACTTGGCTGAGCTAAGTGCCTCTAGTACTTAAATTTCTGTCAGAAATTTTGCTAAAATTACCCAAAAGCTGTTTTAACAGCTATTTGTTGTTGTGTGACTGATTTTCCTTCAAAGTTTGTGGTAAAAATTGTGTTTTTTCGACGGTTAAGGATCCCGTTTAAGTTAGAGGGGCCTTTGCCTAGCCCTCGCGCTTTAGTTAGGGCTGTTTCACAGTTTTCTCATTGTGTGATTCTACTTTTTACAACTTTGTGGTAAATTGTATTTTATACTTGGTAGCAAGTGTTCCCGCTTAACTTAGAGGGACCTTGCCTTAGTTTTCGTGTATTTTTTCTTTAGAGTCAGTGTTAAAGTTCAGTGGAAATAGATAGCCATGTCTAAAGAACATAGGCCGTCAGGGTTTAAAAAATTTTCAAAATGCTCTTACAAAATGTCCATTACGGACGACCATTTGCTATGTGTATACTGTTTGGGGCCGAAGCACCTACAGGAATCCTGTAGCGTTTGCCACGCTTTTTCCTCTCACGTGCTCCAAGAGAGGAAAAATAAGTTGATTTTGAAAGGGCTTATTACCCCTTCCTTTGAGGAAGCCCTATCTTCTTCTTCTTCCCCGTCGAGGAAGAAAAAATCTTCGGCTCCGACCAGCCCGTCGGATCCGGCAGCAAAAAAGTCAAGGCAGGCTTCTCCGTCGGCTCCACGGACTTCGGAGCCGAGGGCGGAACGGTCTGCCTCGATGTCTCCAGCCTCGACTCCTCTGGTTTCGGAGCCGAGAGCTCGGGCATCGAGAGGCGAGTCATCTCCATCGGCTCCACTGCCTTCGGAGCCGATGAAAGTTGCCTGCTCAGACTCTACCCCTTCGGTACCGAAGTCCACATCGGCTCTGAGGGAAATTGCAGTAGTGGTATAATCTCCCTCGGCGCCGATACTTCTCGAAACCATTCGGAGCCGGTCTCCCAGTCTTTCGGAGCCGGCGGAGAAGTCGACTCGGACCCGGTCGGTCTCTTCTCGGTCCTCGAGGATGTCCGATTCGGATGTAGACAGGGTGCTTCAAAGGCTGTTTCAGTCTCCAGTCTTTCAAAAGTTGGTATCGGCTCCAGCCCAGTCGGCTCCGGAGCCGTCTTCCCACCCTGCCATCTTGGTTCCTCCTCCAACAGCTTCGGCGCAGTTGGAGTCGGTGTTGGTGGAGCCGGTGGAGGTTGTCGGGTCTGTTCCGACCCTAACTCCAACCCCGCCCTTCGGGTCGGTGTTCGGTACGCGGACCTCCTCTGTCGGCCCCGGGGGGGACGCTTCGGGACCGATCCTTTCGGTTCCGAACCTCCCTCTTGGTGCGTCGGCGGCGGGAGCTCCGACTGCTGCTGTGGCCTTGGGGGTTGAACCTTCCCAGGATTGTGGGTGTCCCGCCTTCAAGGCCATGAGGAGTGCCTTGGCCAAATCCTCTCTGGCCACTTCTACCATCTCACCACCACCTTCCCTTGGCACGGAGACTGGTTCCTTTGCAATCCCCCTGTCTCACGGCAGCGGAGCCCTGGGGCCTGAGGTTACCCCCGTCGGGGGTTCCCTTCTTCCCGGAGGCCCCTCCAAAACGTCTTCGGAGGAACCCCTGAGGAAGAGACACAATGCAAGAGGAAGCACGTTGACTCCCCTGATGAGTCTCTCACCTCGGATACCGACCTCGATGATGCGGAAGGGTCCCCCAAGTCGTCCTCGGATGATGTCTCCTTTGCGGACATCTTGGAAATCCTTAAGCAACGAGGCGGCTGGCAGTCCAAACCCCCTTCTGCTGAGGAGTCGGTGTTCCTCAAGGCCTTAGGGGCTCAACCCTCCGCCTCCTGGGTGTCTCCGCCCTTCGATGAGCTCCTGGATTTGATCTCTCAAAGGGTGTGGGAACATCCAGACTCTGTTGAACCGGTGCCAGCTCGCCCCAATAAATTCCTTTCGGCACCCCCTGATAAGGATTTTTTTACCAAAGGTGTGGCTGTAGATGCCTTGGTGGTGGCATCTGCTACCCAACAAGATGTGGCAGAGGCTTCAACATCCGTCCATCCTCCTAATAAGGAGTCTAGGAGCATGGATCGGTATGGGAAGCGCACCCTTGCTTCAGCAACCTTTACATTAAGGTCTCTGAATTACCTGGCGCACTTTACGAGACTGCAGAGGGATCTGGTCAAGGAGCTGTCGGATACCCTCTCTGGTAACTTACTGGAGCAGTTAGCCCAGACGGTTAACTCCCAGTTGGCTACCCTTTCCTCCCTATCCAACTCGTCCATGAGGCTCATTTCGTATGCGGCTGAAGGAGCGAGCAGAGCGGCGGGCACAGGTGTTGCTCAACGGAGACAAGCCTGGCTACGCCTGTGTCACTTTGCGGAGGCCTTTAAGTCTTCCTTTGCCGACGCCCCCTTCGATGGGTCCTCCCTTTTTGGGCCCAAGGTAAAGGACACTTTAACTCGCTGCGAGCAGGAGGGTAAGACTTTAACTGCCGTAGGGGCCCGGTTTTCCACTCCCTTCAGACCTTATCCCAAGGCTCGAAGAGGAGGGAAAATGTGGTTCCGTAAGTCTCAAAAGCCTTACTCATCGCAGCAGAGCGATTCCCCTTCTAGAGGCAGAGGAAGGGGAAATTTTTCAGGGAGACGCCATCCCAGAGGCGGCGGAGGCCCCCGCAACACTGGAGACCGCGAGTCCTTTCATGGCTCCTCCTCCTTCCAGCATCCCTGAAGGAGTGCCCGACTGTGCAGCTCCGGAGCCAGTCGGGGGTCGTTTTTCGAGGTACCTAAAGGCCTGGGAAAGTATCACCCAGGACCAATGGGTGCTCCGAATCATCGCTGGAGGTTACTCCATTCCCTTCTCTCAACCCCCTCCACCATCCCAGAGAATCCCGGACCCGCCACCCAGTCAATGGGATATGGCAGCCATCGAAATTTCAAAGCTGCTTCAAAAAGGAGTCATCCAACCTGTCCCCGCAGATCAGGCCAGATCAGGGACTTACTCAAGATTCTTTTTGGTACCAAAAAAGACCAGGGACCTGAGGCCCATTTTGGATCTATGCAGATTAAACTGATCAGTGAAAAAGTCCAAATTCCAGATGGTCACCTTGCAAACCATTCTCCCGCTTCTGGAGAACGGTGTTTGGATGTGCTCCATCGATCTCAAAGACGCCTATTATCACATTCTGATAGATCAGGCGTCAAGGAGACACTTGCGCTTCAGCCTGGGGGACAGTCATTTTCAGTTCCGTGCACTGCCCTTTGGTCTCACCACAGCCCCCAGGGTGTTCACCAAATGTTTGGCAGTGGTGACTGCTCACCTGAGAAGTCTAGGATTCCAGGTGTTTCCATACCTAGACGACTGGCTCTTTACTGCCACTTCAAGGCATCTACTCTTAAACTCTAGCAGCCGCTATCTCCCTAGGCAGCTCCTTAGCTCTCCCTAGGCAGCTCCTTAGGAATCACATTCAATTGGACAAAATCCATATTGCTGCCATCACAGCGTATTCTGTTTATTGGTGCAGAAATAGACTCAAGGCAGATGCGAGTCTATCTTCCTGCGGAAAGGATAGCAACATTGCAGTCTCAGGTTCGGGCGTTACTCCCCAGACGTCGCGCTCCAGCGAGAATGGTCCTACAGCTGTTAGGTTCCATGTCAGCCACCATTCTTGTCATCCCCTTGGCAAGATTGCATATGAGGATACTCCAGTGGCTCCTCTCAGTCCAGTGGTCTTATCAAGACCTCCCCCTCAGTCACCAAATAGTGATCACAGAGACGTGCAAACAGGATCTTCGTTGGTGGCTTCTTTCCTCCAACCTGGATCAGGGGCGACCCTTCGTTCCCCCATCCCCCTCGGCCACGTTGACTACGGACGCCTCCCAGACAGGGTGGGGGAGACATTATCTGGGCAGGTCGGTCCAAGGTACATGGCACTCCGACGAGCATCTTCTCCACATCAATATCCTGGAAATGAGGGCAGTGCTTCTAACATTGCAAGCACTGCACGATCACCTCCCCCAGGGGACGATTTCTATTCAGTCCAGACAACTTGTCGGTAGTTTGGTACTTGAACAAGCAAGGAGGGACCAGGTCTTACCCCCTTTGCAGAGAGGCCGTGAAGGTATGGGATTGGGCGATTGCTACCAAACGCTTTCTAGTGGCAACTCACATTCCGGGAACATCCAATGTGATAGCCGACAGACTGAGCAGGACTATTCTCTCCCCTCACGAATGGTCCTTGAATCACAAAGTAACGATGCAGATTTTCACGAGATGGGCAGTTCCATGTTGCGATCTTTTCGCAACTCCCCTCAACGCAAAATGCCAACAGTTCTTTTCTCTCATTCCAGTTCCCGGGGAGACCCCCAAGGATGCTCTGATCCAAGCTTGGCCCTCCGGTCTGCTATACGCCTTTCCACCGGTTCCCCTTCTCCCCAAGCTGATTCAGAAGGCGATCCGATTGAGAAGCAAAATGATTCTAATCGCCCCATACTGGCCTCGTCAAGTTTGGTTCCCCTTTCTTCGCAAGTATGCATTGGACGGTCCCTGGTTCCTGGACCAAGTTCCGGACCTCCTGACGCATCAGTCAGGACAGCTCCATCAGTCCCTCCATTCATTGAAGCTAGCAGCTTGGCTACTCCTTTTCCGACCATAGTTAGGAGCCATTCTTTCGACCCTGAAGTCATGCATATTTTGTCCTCGGCCCACAAGACTTCTACTAAAAAGATGTATAGTAGTAAATGGAAGAGATTTGCTATTTGGGCCCAACTCCAAGGATTAGACCATATGACTGCTTCTGTGTCAGAGGTTCTGAAGTTTTTAACTTCCCTGTTCAACCAGGGTTGTTCAGTGTCTACCATCAAAGTTCAATTGGCAGCTATTTCTAATTTTCATGAGAACACAGAACCATCTTTAATGAGCAACAAGTTGTGCAAAGCTTTTATTAAAGGAGCTTGGTTTTTACGGCCCCCTATATCGCATCCTGCACCACCGTGGGACCTTAACGTAGTGTTAGGCGCATTAACAGCACTCCCCTTTGAGCCGGCAGCAACCTGTGATTTGAAATTTCTTTCTTGGAAGACTGCCCTCCTAGTTGCTATCACATCAGCCAGGTGAGTTTCGGAACTTCAAGCCTTATGTGTCAAACCACCATACCTGGTATTTCACAAGGATAGAGTATCTCTTAGACCAAATCCATCCTTTATACCAAAGGTTTGTTCTAATTTTTGTTTGCAACAATCACTGGAATTACCGTTTTTTTTCCCTAAGTATACAAACAGAGCTGAGTATACCTTTCACAGCTTAGATGTACACAGACAATTACATTTCTATTTGGATAGGACACAACAAGCACGAAAATCAGATCAACTGTTTGTGTCTTTCTCGGACAATAAATTGGGCAAATCCATCACGAAAGTCACTATTGCCAAATGGATCAGAGACTGTATCAGTCATATTTACCGCATTTCAAATAAGGACCTTACAATCCCCGTGAAAGCTCATTCTACCAGGGCTATGGCCACTTCGGCAGCCTTTCTTTCCAAGCTCTCTATTAATGACATCTGTGCGGCTGCTACGTGGTCTACTCTACACACCTTTATCTCTCACTACAAATTGGATGTGGCATCTAGGGGTCGAGCTACCTTCGGTTCCACGGTTCTCCGGACCGTTTTCCAGTGAGCCACCCAGGAATTAGGTGCTAGGGACGCTGTCCCATCTGTAGAGAATGTAGGCGAGATAGGATCACATTGCATCTTTTAGTTATGTACTTACCATAACTTTAGATGTATGGGATCCATCTCGCCTACATTCCTAATAACCCACCCTCCTTCCCCCTACCTTGGAGGCCAGAAGAGACCGGACGGTCCGAATACAACTGTTTCCTCTCTTGGAACACCTGGCAATCTTATAACAACAGTTTATGTGTGTGCGCATGTGTGCGGACAAACAAGATCTGGGGAAGCAGTAGTGGGGCATCCTGGGATATGAGGTGGCTCAGCCAATAAGAGACTTAGTTCTATAGTATAGCGTGCCATCCTCTGCTCCGAACCCATCTGTAGAGAATGTAGGCGAGATGGATCCCATACATCTAAAGTTATGGTAAGTACATAGCTAAAAGTTATCCCCCTTGGAACCTGGTCATGGCCATCCACCCACTAGTGAGCTGAGGTATTGTCCCCACAAGAAGTCCCATCATTTAATACCCAGGAGCCAGTTTTCCACCAGCCAGTGCTGTTTGAGCCCCCTGCCTCCTCCACCCAGGTCTCTCCACAAGACTTTGTCAGGTTGATACAGGACTTCATAAAGTCTGGGCAGCCCACCCTGTGAAAGGGGCCTGTGTCAGGAGCTCCCCCTTGGGAA